>NC_027751.1:878434-884972 GCF_000695525.1 Brassica oleracea var. oleracea
CAATTATGACGGCCAGATTGTAACTCTTTGATTTTTTAAATAATATATATAAAATAAAATTATGAAAAGGTATGTTGTTAAGAGATGTGTTGTTTAAATAGAGGAAAAGTTGCTATTATATTTTTTTAAGTTATGAAAAGGTATGTTTGTTAATGGATGTATTGTTTAAATAGATAATAACCGTTAAAGGAAGAGTTGCCAATATAATTTTCTTGATGACATCATCAAAAGTATTTTATGTCCATTGGATTAATTTTTTTTTTTCCTATAAAAAACTGATGACATCAGCGGCTAACAAAAAAATGTTTGCTATTATATATAGATTAAATAAATCTTCTAAACACTCACAACTCAAAAGCGATAAATGCATTAAACTCGTACATCATATTATGAAGAGATTATATATGTATTGTTGTGTAATGATTTTGAAACCTTATAAATATTGAATTCTCATCGCAACTTGGCTTTCCACTTGTTGTTCATGTACAATCTTCCCCATTTTAACGCATGCACAGACAAGTGTTGCACTTGAGAAATATCAGTTTACTAAATAAGAAGAATAGATACTTAACTTCTTCGCGATTATCTGTTCTGGCGAAACGTCACGAAAAAACAGAATTAGGAAAATAAATACGAATCAATGAAATCTATTAGACTGTAATACAAAAACTGGGAGAGAAAGTACCAAAATCAGAGACGAAAGAAGTCAGTACCAATAAATTAATAAACTGAGAAGAGAGAAAAAAGCTACAAACGGAACCTTGATCGGCCAAAAAAATAAACGAAATTCACCCCGTCTCCTCTCACACATTACTAACCATTCAGAACGAAATCAGATCACAGAAACATTCAAATAGCTACAAGCGGTGTAAAGAAAACTTGCAGAAACAAAAACATATACCAAAAAAAGGAGGAAATTAACAAAAGTAAAAAGGCAGAAAATAATCAGATATTCTGTTTGGAAAAGTACCTTCTCGATTTTAAGATAGGGACTGAGTTGTTCTGAGTGTGAATCCTACGAAGACTAATTAAACAATGAAGCATGCACCAAGGCCATCTAAGCAAAAGTATGCCCACTGTATTTGCAGAAACTCCAGAGGGAATAAATTTAAGAATTAGAGAATTGCAGAGAAATAGTAATACTTTAATGGACTCTGTAATTGGAGAGAAAGGGCGAGAGAGAAAATTATCTGCAGCGGGACTGGAGAGAGTTAAGAAACAGAGAGGAGATTCACAAAAAAAAAAAAGAAACAGAGAGGATAATCAAAGAAAACTTGAAACAATTAGGAGAACATAAACAATTTCTTTAATATATAAGCTTCTGATAAGATACCACTTTTAAGGGAAGATGATGACGTTGAACTGAAACGCTGCTTGTGAAAGTATACAACTCTTGAAGGGTTATAGTTTCTGCAGGGGACGCCTTTGAAGAGATACGGTGAAGGCGTCGATTGCAAAGCGATGGCGTCACATCCTTAGTCCTAAACAAAATTATATCCCTTAGATTATATTCTCAGAACTATCTTCACCGTTACATTCTAATTTTTTTTTTCCTATAAAAAACTGATGACGTCAGCGGCTAACAAAAAAATGGTTTGCTATTATATATAGATCACGCCCATTCCTTCCTCCTTTGAGAAGTTGTATATCTGTCTTACTTTCTACTTGTTTTTTCTTTGCATATGTACAGTTGTATGGTATACAATATAACGAACTACTACTTAGTGTTATTTGAGCTTGCCTCACCCATTCATCTTTTGGTTAATGAAATTTTGTTTTAGTTGATTGTTTTTTCTATAACATATCAAAACGGGCCTGTTTGCTACGGCTCAGTCACAAAAAGAAATAAAAGCTTGAACTCCCATTCACGGGCCAACTTTTTGAATAAGAAACCCATTGTTATTACGAACGCACAAGACCAAAATAATACTATTACAACAATATGAAACTATGTGATGGATGTTTCTTTCCAACATCAATCTTTTAACTTGTCTGCTAGCTTGTTGTTGTAGAATCTGAGAAAGAAAGCAACGCCGAGAATCAAGAGAGGAATCAAGTATACAAGCATCTTGTTTCCAGTTTCTTCTTTTGTGGTTTCAGCCGTAGATTCTTTCTCCCACGGCGGAATATACTTCGCCGTCACCGGAACCGTTGACTTGTCAACGTCACCGATACAATATTTCTTCATCGTTTCTTTTGCTTCATTGCTATGATTCACATCGTCGAAATCAGTCGACGCGTCCTTTCCTTTTTTAGTAAGTTGTCAATAAATTCACACAGTTACGTAAACCAAAAGAAATCGAAAAAAAGGGATTAAACCAATAATTATTTGTACGTACCGGTGACGGCGAGTAGAACATTGTCACCGCCAGGATGTTCGTCAATGAAACTGCTGATGTCATAGACCTGTGGATACACTTGTTTTAGATTCATACATAGTAGAAGACTAAGAAAAAAAACAATGGATTCATGAAAAAGAGACCTTTCCGTGGATGAGAATCCAACAATCATTCTTGCACTTATGTTTAGCCACATCATGAAACGAAATAAGATTCGCCATTTGATCACTCTGTTGCTCTTACTTAGAAGTTAATTAACCTGAAATAGAGTTTCATTAGACTTCAAATATATAACACTGAAACAAAATCAAGAAAGCAATTGAAGGAAGAATTTCCACGATAACGAACCTAGATGGAACAAAGCGCAACTTATCGAGACCACACGCGGTCTCTTTATATTGTAAGCTGTGAAAGAAACTCTTGTATATTGTTATTTCTTGATTTTTGATTACATTACCGTTAGTAAATAGGTTAAGGCGTTGAAAAAATGTAAACATGGTACCTACCATAATGAAACGTGAAGAATATGATGATTGTAATTAAATGGTAGCTGAGACGCGCAAAGTGCTCAGCGACCTCAGGTTGGTGAAGTCCTTCACGTTTTTTTATCACGTAAATAAATAAATATAAAGGAAGTCCAGCATCATTATTTCGTTTTGTTTAAACTTAAGCCTCAAAGTCACTTTTTTCCTCATCAGGCCCAATTAAGCAAAAGAGGTTTTTCCGTGCACAAAAAAAAAAAAAAAAAAAAGCAAAAGAGGTTTTCCTACGGCATGATTATTGGAAAGTGACTCTTTAACTCTTGACTTTTAACTAAAAAAATTAAGAACCTACTCTTAACTTTTAACTAAAAGAGTTTAGAGCATGATTATTGGAGAGTTCTTAAGCTGGGTTCTTAGCGGAATATAAGAACATGTCTCTTAACTTTTAACTAAAAAAGTTAAGAACCGGCTCTTAAATAAGAGTTTTAAGAGACGGTTCTTAGCTTTTTTAGTTAAAAGTTAAGAGACGGGTTCTTATATTCCGCTAAGAACTCCACTCTAAGAACCCCAATAATCATGCTCTAAGAGACGTTTCTTAGTTTTTTTAGTTAAAAGTTAAGAAACGGGTTCTTATATTCCGTTAAGAACTCCACCCTAAAAGCATGATTAACCCAGGGTTCTTAGGATGGGGTTCTTAGCGGAAGTTAAGAAACAGTTTTAAAAACCGGTTCTTAGCTTTTCTAGTTAAAAGTTAAGAAACAGTTTCTTAACTTATGCTAAGAACCCCACTCTAAAAACTCCGGGTTAATCAAGGTCTAAGAACCTCCCAATAATCATGGTCTTATAAATAGTATTTGTTGGGCAAGTTGTTTATTTTTAGAAAGAAAATATTCGATAATTAATAATATGTAATTGGCAGAAGTCGATGATTAGCAATGAGATTTCATCACTCAGTGAAAATAAATGCAAAATCTTTGGGATAGGTTCAATTTTTATTTATTTATTTATGACATTTTAAGAAATTACCTATAGACTGACTATAAGCTATATAACATGATGGAATAATACGTCTGACTGATACTGGACGAATTTGTTTTGTTACAGAGAAACTTGTAGAACGATGCATGAAGAATAAAACACGTAGTCACATAATAATAAAATAAAATATGCGTAAAACAAAATTAAACAGTAACAACTCCGTAATGGTTTGTGAAAGACAAGAAATAATTCTTAACGATACGAACACCCTCAAAAAAACAAAAGAAAACAGAAATCACAAATAATATGAAAATCATACGTCCAGTAATTGCTCTCGTACGACGTCGTGAGACTTCTAAGCCACGCAATCTGTTCAATAGCGCAGATGATTAAAAGAAAGATAACTATTGATAGCTAATTATGTAAATAATTCAAAAAGACGAACCTGGAACATTAAGAAGATAAAGTGTCTCGAGAGCTTCACATTTCAGGGCTGGCTTGTATGGACCGTCCTTTTTAGAAGCCTTAGTCGCATCCATATCTGGATGAATCTTCTTCTTTAGCATCCTCTTTATCATCTACAATCATATATATAAATAATGTTGTAATTGTACACATCAAATGGATATATACACACCTATAAGTACACTTACGAAGCAACCCAAGTGATACTAACAAGTAACAACAACAGACATGCGGATAAAAGATACTAAATAATAATAACAGACATGAAACATCAACTTGAACTTGACGTGACGTCGTTTTGCTGGCATAATAGAGGCACTTAGGCACATGTAATACATTCTTATACCATCATCAATGTGGAATCAAATAAATTATTTACCTGATGCACTTTCTTGATTGGACGCGAGTCATGCTCTTTCTTGATTGGACGCGAGTCTTCTTTATCTTTGGGCTTTGAAATGATCATCTTCTTAGCAAACGAGAACTTACTAGACAGCTTTGACCCGTTTTGTTTATGATATTTCACCTCCTGGCCATCAACATCAAGATTACGGTTCTTTGGTTTCTTCTTGTCATGCTTCGTATCATCGTCTTTTACTCGGTCTTCCATGAAAAGCTCGGCTAGTGTTGTCCTCTTCTTCTCCGGCTCCACCTCGGCCTCCGCCGCGGCCACGATCACCGGCCTTTCAACCGTTTTGACCGACTCAAAGTGATTAATGCATAACGCCTATATCCATGATACGATAGATATCACGGAAATCAATCTATCAGAAGATGAGCTAATTAATTTTAGAATATGGATTTTCATGAAAGAAGTATACGATATCAATTATTTCATCAGAGTATTTGAGTCAAAAAAAAAAAAAATACCTATACAAAATGCGGTGATAAAATGTTTGAAGTTATAAATTCATTCAAAACGAAAGATGTTGTCAAACTATAGCTTATCAATATACGCACATACCTCTAAATCCTCATGATGATCATAAACCTTATTCTCATTGGAGATAAGAGGGTCCGACTCTTGGTTGACGTTCTTGATGATGCTACCATCGACTACGACATAGTCCAAACCCACACTCTCGCATTCATCACCATCATCTATTTCGGCTTCTTCTTGAAATTTCAAAGTGTCAAAACCGAATGTGCCGATGGTGAGAACTCCATCGAACCAGTTATCAAGAGCATCCACTAACCCAACCTGATCCAGTATAGCTTTCGTGTTCTTCTCTATCTCACTTGTTCCTTCACCTCTCTTCTTTTTCTCGCTTTTCGCCACACCATCTATTTCTTTCACCACATGAAAATACACATGTTTCTAAATACAGCTTGGACCAAAACTATGCTTTTTGTAACACGAGAGTATATATATGTTCCATATAAAACTAAATAATAAACAGGGAACCACATGATTGTATATGAAATCTAATATTTAATTAAGCACACGATACTTCTGATAAGCGAAATACTGATTTAGGAGAAGCAAAAAACAAAACAAAATAACTAACCTCTGATGACATTTTGGTGCAGCTTCTTCTGCACCCAGTTAAAGATCTTCGGACAAAATCCAGAAAACAAAGAGATATTATATACGCTGAGCTATAAAAAAAGGAACTAAAAATGCATACAAGTGAAGGAATAAAAACATTACGTACCGTCATATTATTATATTTTCTTCCTGAAGAGTTTGAAGCAAACTAATAGTGTGAAATGAGAAATTTATTGGACACTCAAGGGGAGTGTTTAAGCTCCTGACACGTGTCAAGAAATGGACAGTGGGTGAGATAGGTCTGAGTTTTGGGAGACAATACCAATCAGTAGGTGCCACATGTCAGTGGTCTAGTGCTTATCTGGTCTCGATTATTAATAATTGCTTTTTGACCTAATTACTTATACTATAATCATCTCCAGTTTTGCCTTCTTGGCCTTCCTTTGGTTCATTTCTTGTAATATTGTTGGTAGGCTTCTGTTGCTTTCAATGTTTTATCGTTATTTGACACTGAAGGAACAATTCGTTGCACAAAAGCGATAGTTTTGGTTTCAATCAATTTTCGTCACACTTTAGATATCCTATTTCAATAATTCTCATTTCAGCAATTTTGTACCACCAGAAGTTCGTCACAGTTAAGTTGGTGTTGTCGTGCAGTGGAATGAATGTTTTACGTTGTGTCACTGATACCATCAAAAGTTTGTTCGAGGCCAAGAGAAATATTACGATCCAAGATCCAAAGTACTCTTATGCATAACCACACCCCCCCCCCCCCACAAAAAAAA
>NC_027751.1:885027-908989 GCF_000695525.1 Brassica oleracea var. oleracea
CCCCCCCCAAAAAAAAAAAAAATCATTTTAGCAACGGTGGATCCAACCTACACGAATCAATGTAATTAACTTCTTCTCTAGTCTCCATTACCATTTTGTGATGGATTTTGGTACAAACCCCACAAAAGAAATTACGATTTTACGGCTAATCCAGCTTCTCCCCATTTCGTCGGTGTTTAATGGTTTGATAAAGAAACTATAGTATCATCACTATTAATATTAGGTAATCGCAAGGTCGTTGGATACCTATTAAATCATCAAATCATTCACATGCAAAGTATCCCCAAGCTTTTAAAGTATAACACAATAACCCCACACACACTTCACCCTCCTTTCTCCTTGTCACTTGCATCTTGTTCCTAAGCTTTTGTTATCTTTTGCCTAATAATATGATCACTTTAGTTCTCTTACACAACTTTTCGAAAGCATTATGGTAGTGTTTATGTACACCAAAAGGTAGTGATATTTTTGAAAAATAATAAATATATAGAAGTTTAAAATACTAAAATATCCAATAAAATACTTATATAAACGTCTACATATAGTATACAGTCTTCATTTAGTAGGAAAACTATTTTCAACCTGTTAGACGACTTATTGTCTCTAGAAACAACTAATAATATTCATATAATAGGACATTGAGATGAGACGTTATATCATGCATTTTTCTTTGCCCTTGTTTACTCAGCAGTATGTATAATCAAACAGATATCATTAAGTGGATGAAGTATATGAATACGCTACACCCAAAAAAAAAAAAAAGTATATGAATACGTTGGGATATTTATAGAATATTTTGTAGGATATTTATGTAAATAAAAGGGTGCCTGCGGATTTATCGAAGCATGAGCTGCGCTTTACGGTTTATGTCTCGTAACGGACACACGAAACTAGACATTAGAAAATTTAGCAGAAGTTAATTGAACTGATTTGAAGGTCATTTCATTAGTAACATGATTAGTTCCATGTTTCTTTCACGTAAGTTTGTCGATGGTGTCTGCTGACCATATCCTTTTGGAATATATTATCCAAATCGTTACCCCTATTTATCAAGATACAAATTGTATAAATAGGCCCAAAATTCAAAACCGCAAGTGTAAGATAGGTCTGTCCAGTATAAATTGGGCCTTTAGAATTATAAGGGCCCATGCAGTGAATATGAAACAGTTTCATCATTTTTATCTTAATAAAATCGATATCTCATTGATCATGTCAGAGAGAACCGTTTACAAGTAAAAAAGAAAAACGTTTCAATAAAACGAATCAAAGCCTCCATATAAGTAAGAGGGGTTTCCAAAAGCTTAGAGAAGAATCAGAAACCACTAACCCCACTTATATTTTCTTATTCTTTATTTTTATTTAATCAAATTGAATTTTATTACAATGTAAACACAAAACCTTGAGCATTTTTTTTTTCCAGAGATATCTTTTAGTTTATTAGTTGGTGTATCCACCGCCATTTTTACCGTACGTGTAGTCCTTGACGTGGAAACCATTGCCGGAGTCAGGTTTCCTAGAGATTTTAAGATGAACGCCAGGATCGTGATGAGTCGCCGTCGAGTTGTAAACGATAGAGCTGTTAATCATCTGGACGTTACTGTTTATAAATGCTTTCATCGGAAGATTACTATTATTAGCATTATGGTTCTTCGTCGCTTTCTTCTTCCCTTCTCCTTCATCACTGCCGCTGCTGCTGCTGCTCTGAAGTCGCCGTCCCTTCTCTCCAGTGCCGTGAAAACCCGTAGAGGGATGTGTTCCTGCTCCCCCGGTTTTGTTATCTGAAGGAGAACGTAGGATCTCCATTACAGCACCTTTGTTTTCACCTGCAACGGTGATGACTCGAGAGCGCATTATGTTTTCGGATTCGGAATAAGATGGCTGACGTGGAGTCTTCTTGGTGTTGTTGCCTTGATGATTATGATTAGGGTTGTGGTTATGATGGTTTGGTTCTTGGAGTTGGTTTGTTTTCTCGGCTGTGAGAATGTTTTTCTGAGTTGTTTCACGTTCGGAATGTAACTGAGGAGGTGGGAGAGAGTAAGGAGAGAGTACTCTCGGTGATGGCGCTTTCCGAGAAGTCTCTGATTCAGGTTTTACTGACCGAGTCGAATGAGCTGGACTCGGTGGTGAAGTTGGCTTTCGCGGTGGTAAGGCTTCTTGAACCTCTTTGAGAGATGGTGGCGGCGGCGTGTATGACCACCTGGGTGGTGGTGGTGGCGGCGATGGAGACGCAGCCTTTGGTGGGGTCGGTGGTGACATGTGGCGGCTCGGCGGTGAATGATATGGAGACCGCTCTTGAGGAGGTGGAGGTGGAGGTGTTCGCTGACGTGGAAGGGAAGTACGCTGACGTGGAGGTGAAGGAGGTGTTTGCTGACGTGGAGGGGGAGGACGCTGACGTGGAGGAGAAGGAGGTTGTTGCTGACGTGGAGGTGACGGTTGTCTTGCCGGCGTTCTGACCACGACCGGACGGCGAGTGGTTTGTCGGGGTTGAGGAGGAGGAGGTGGGTCGCTTGAGGCTTGTGATGTAGGCCTAGCGATGCTAGAGAGACGGAACCATGGACGAACGTTAGACATTATCTTATAAATTTTGCAATGGAAGATGTTATTAGAGTGAAAACACGATGGAACGATTCATATTATGTAACCAGAAACTTATATATATATACAAGTGTGTTGAAGAAAAAGGAAACACGAGAAACATGAAAAGAAAAAAAGCAAATGGACAAGAAAGGTATCAGATCCATGCAATAAGATTTCCAGCTTGCAAAAACCACATTTTTACGACTAGTATCAATCGTTAAGTTTCATTATCAAGCTTTTCCTATAAATTGTTTTTTTCACCGTTAATAGGTTTTTAATTTAGATTCTATCTTCTTTGCTATGTCCGAAAAAAAATGGTCTGCATGTAGTCGCCGACACAAAAGACGACTAAATCTGCATGCAGAACAAAATCTTTACAATAGTACCTTGCACATGAGAAAACAATGCATATGTTTAAACTTTAAACCATAAAGTTTAGTTAGACCAAAAAAAAAAAACCATAAAGTTTTTTTTAGAACCATGGACTTTAATTAACACTTGAGGAGAGTCGTGCTTCTCCACGTGTGAGACAAGTTTATTCCCATTATCTCATCTTTTTCGATTTGACGGCTAATTAAGCATGTTAAATGTACCAACCCTTGTATACCTTTTATACGAACGGTGGAATATTATTTTATTTATGTTCATTTTTGGGCAATTAGCTTTTCTTCAGGAATTAATAAGATGCATGGAAAGGGAAACTTCAAGAACCAAACATCGAATACTGATAACCAGTAAGAAAGTATGTTTGTGCTAAGCATCTTCGTCAGCTTTTCTTTTCATATTCATAAAACCTAAATTCAAAATGTATTGGTCACTACTCTAAGCCACTAATTCTTTCCTTTAAGAATTTTTTTTTTTTTTAATATGATACAGTGTCTCGAAGTGTATTATACGTTATGCTTATTGGATATCAGAAGACCTATCTCAAGTATAGCATCACAAATTTAAGTCCAACTTGCATTTTATAAAATTATTACTATATGTGTACATCAAAAACAAGTTTTACAAATTTCAGCTGAAGTTTTATGTTTACTAAGAGAGAATTTTATTATTACTCCTAACGATTAAAATAGATAAGTATGATACACAATGTTTACCCCATGTTTATAGTCTAATTAAATTAGATGTATGTTCAATGTGTTATTGAAAGGAATTGTCAACAAAACCAGGGATATAAATTTAGTTAGCAAATTAATCTGAAGTTTAATATATCGTGACATAAGGAGCGATGAGTAGTTAACAAGGGATAATCAGTGGAACCCCTAATATTGGCCACGATACCAATCTTTGTTTATGCACGGAGCAAAGTGTAGCAAACATCACATTTACTGAATAAACATGATACAAATGTCTTTTACAATTAGACGTTAGGAGAAACATTATTAGCCCTTAAAATGATGTCAAGGGCTTCATCGTTGGGCTTTTGATGCCATATACTATATAGGCATTTAGTTTGGTAACTTGCGTAAAGGCCCATTATATTCATTCTCCTATAAACAACAAAAAAATGTTTTTTTTTCTTTTTATATACTTTGGACTCTGGACTGATTCGGTCGACCTCGGAAAGAACGCATTATAAAATAGACTGGCTACCATACTACCTGATCCAAATTTGAAATACTTACCGACTAATATCAGGGTATTTAAGTCAATGTCATAGAAATGCGGTTACAATTCCACGTAGAAACACGTTTTCTTTGTAAGAATTTAGTTATGTTAATTTTGCTTCGAATGGTCAAAATTCCCAAACACATGGAACGGTTTAGTCGGATTAAATGTGAATAAACACGTTGATGTTATACCTATAAGTCTTGGTATAATATCTTGAGCATATATTAGTTTCTTTCTTTTAAGTCAAAGCACATGCAAAATATGCTAAAATTAAAAGAAATGAACCCAAATGCGTTTTTGTGTGTGAAAATTTTATAAATAAGATCCTCTATATTTTAATTGTATCATTTTTGGGGGTCAAATTGTATCATTTAAAATGTGATTATGGTTTAATTTTAGTTTGGTTTAGATCAGATAAACCAGATTGGTAAGCTCTATTTTAAAATGTGTGTAAAGAGGAATTCGAAGAAATAGCATAGAAGAATCATGATGAATGCACACACCGATGACATTCAATTGATACAACTTTACAGACAATCCATTAGTGCAGAACATGTAAAGCAAAAGCTGAAAACTGATAAAAATATCGAAAACAACATTTACAAGAAGAAAGGAAAGAGACGTCTTATTTCCATTGAATGTAATAATCACTATTAATATTGGACCACACCGTGTATGGGTTGTGTATGACTTTAGAAATTTGAAATTTCACATGCTGAAACATTCAAAGTATTTTTTTGAGTTTTGAGTCCGACTATGTACTTCTCCAGCTGTATACAAAAAAGGGGAAAATGAAAATAGAGAAAAATCATGCATGGATTATTGTAATTTATGGTTTAAACTGAAATCTTAATGGGCAATTAATGAAAATTTGGTTAAATTACAAGAAACGTACAAAGAAATCTGTTTTGGACTGGAGTCTTCTTGTTCCGTGAACCATACGTCTTAATCGAGAATTTGCCTCTATCTTTTGAAAGTAACGTTCAGAGCACGACTAAGATAACAGGAGTCAAGACAACCATATATAAACAGTATAATCAAACTAAGTCAAGGTTTAAGAGCGTTAGATTATGGTAACAAGCAACAACAGAGATTGATAGATTAAGGAGAATAAGAGCCTACATGATATGTTACCTTGCCGTAATAAATTGAAATGCTGATTTCGTGTACCAACCTAACACCATACACATGCAATATTAAAAAGGCCACATGGTGTCTTGAAATTGTAAACTAAATAATTATGAAAACTGCGATGTTGTCCAAGTACGACCCCTCCCCTTTGAAAGAAGGTGTTTTGGACTTTTGGTCAGCTAACTCCTTTGTATTTGGCTTGTTATGGGTGCAAGTATGCAATAACCAAGTTATATTACTCCATATTAAAACTGTAGAAAATTAGGCAGTGGATTTCATGTTACTTGTTTTTTTACAAGATAACTCTTTTTAATTAACAACATGTGATTTAGCTACTCTCGTTGGTCAACACTAACATTTACACGATTTTCGCGCTATATCCAACTTTGAGCACAATAAGAAATGCATAATTTAGAAACACAACCTCTTCACTCTGTTCCAGCTAATCAAAATTTAACCATCCGAACTTGAACGTTGCAGACAAATTAGGTTAAGAAAATGTATAACGGCGTAAAGGGTCCACTAGATAAATATTCTAGTGCTAGAATGAGATATATGCGGCTATTTCGGAGGAATACTGAATATGTTGTGTATATAAAATGATAAAATGTTTTTATGTATTTCATGGGATATATTAGTTGGTAGTGGAAACTAAGCTTTTGTGCATAATCATGAATCATGAACTATACAAATGCTGCCTTCTGAAAAAAAAAAATGTATCACGTCCAATAATCCATATTTTAATAATCTGACTAATACTTTTATATTAAACATTTACGAGTTAGTTAAAATGTTATCAACTAAAACCCTTCAAAACTCCAAGGGGTTATGCGGCTTGTTAAATTTATAAACTAAAGTTACTTAATTTCTCTTTGCGCCGACCTCAGATTTTCGGACAAATAAAAATAAAAATGACAGCCAAAATTTGGCTTGTTTCTTAACTGAATTAGCTATGAACTTCTGTCCTTCAAACCGATTGTAATTATTTTATGTAGAATATTCGAGTAATGAAAAAAAAAAATCATAGCCAAAAGGAACAAAACTAGTTGACTTTACAAGTATATTTTGTCATGATAATTGGATTTGTGAAAACTAGTTTACAACGAAGAATACTTCAGTTGCCCTATCAAATATCACTAGTACTACTACATATGTATTACATGAAGACCATAATATTTGTAGTGTCATCAACTTTACAAATTGTTTTCATTGCAAAACTACTATAATCACAATGATACCAATCAAAAGAATAGTAATATTAATGAAAAATCACAAGTATATTTTAAATTCGATTCAAAAATCTGAAATTTAATTTTTTAACATTTTTAGAGTTGCTAAAAAACAATTCTACTTCTTTTTTTTCTTTACTCATGAACTTTAAAAAATAATTCCTTGCTTTGTCAAATGAGTGTATATAGTTAAAAAAACTAACAATGTAAGTCAACCAAATTCTTAATGCACTAAATTGTATCGTTTAAGTAGTTTCAAAATTTTGATTAAAGGATTCATCAACATACACAAAATACCAAAGCTCTCAATAGATTAACTAAATACAAAATCTCGTTTTTTTGTGTATCTGTAAATATAAGTTGTTGACTCTTTTTTTTTTAAAAAACACCAGTATTATCAATTGATTGCTCAGTCTTCGTCACGTTTTCTTTGTATATTTATGCACAATATATATTTCTAGCAAGGGAGGGCATTTTAGTTTAAATTTGGATTTGGTTCGGTTTAGTTTGTTTAGGTTTAAGAAACTTTTGACCGAAATCAACCAAAAACTAGTTTGATTTGGTTTCAGTTTGGTTTGTGTTTGGTTTGGTTTTGTTTTGTTTGTATTTGTTCAATTCGATCGAGGAGGTTTTTAATTTTATTCTAGTTTGGTTAATAAAATATAATTTATATTACATGAAAGAAATTATCATTTATAACACTAAATATTAGTTTTTCATATTTAAACGTAAAATCAAACCTACAATGAAAGTGTAAAAGATGTATTATATATATAATATCACAATTTTTTTGTTTTTATTTTGATGAAAGTGTATGAAATTCATATTCATATTCTTTTACTTTATTGTTAATTGTATTTTTTCCATTTGTTTAGAAGTAAAATGTATAAAATTATGTTTAATTTTTTTAAGTTAGATAGTTAAATATCTTAAACTTAATTATTTTAATTATTTAACTAATCTAATTAAATAAATATTTCATTTTTTCGGTTGATTAAATTTTTAACCAAATGATTCGGATATAGTATTTTGCTTGGTTTGGGTCGGTTTAATATCAATTAAATCGGTTCGTTCTTTTTGTCCACCACCCCTACGAGTCCTTCTTTGCGTTAAAGGTAGTATGAATACTGGGCCGTTGTTCGAAGCCCATTTGGAGGAAAGGAAGAAGACCGTTGCTGTCTCTCAGCCCAAGAACAAGTCTTTGTCGTCTTCTGCAACTTCAGTGAACAAGCAAGCTTTGCGTGAGCATGGTACGGTCAAGCCAGCTCACTGTGTGGAGACAAAGAATAGGTTTGAGAGGTTGGACAGCTGTACAACAGTGTGCTGAGGTTAACCTAAATCTATGCTGTATATATATTGATGTAAAGGGCAAGTCTTGCCGTCAAGTTAAAAGTAATAAGAAAGCACAAGTTTCTTCTCTGTTACATCTAAGTTTCTTCCCATCTACATGGTATCAGAGCCATGGATGAGGCTTCAGAAACGATTTCAACTCCATCTTTGAGTATCTCACAGTGTGTTACTCTGAAGCTCTCTTCTTCGAACTATCTTCTTTGGAAGACTCAGTTCGAATCTTTTCTGTCCAGTCAGTCTTTGCTTGGCTATCTTGACGGGTCCACACCACGGCCTTCCCCATCTCAGACAACACGAGAAGGAGATGTAGTTACTGAAGCAGCAAACCCAGAGTTTGCGAAGTGGGTTCGCCGAGATCAGTTGGTTATGTCTTGGCTGTTCGGTTCGCTGACTGAAGAAGCTCTGCGTTCAGTTTATGGTCTTCATTCAGCTCAAGAAGTGTGGTTCAGTCTTGGGAAGAAGTATAACAGAGTCTCAGCAACTCGCAAGTTAGATCTACAACGTAAGCTCCAAGGTATGTCAAAGGGTCAAAAGTCTATGACAGAGTATTTGGGTGAGGTCAAAGGAGTTTGTGATCAACTTGATTCAATCGGTTGTGCTATTACTGAACAAGAGATGATATATGGAGCTCTCAGTGGGTTAGGAAAAGAGTATGAGTCTATTTGTACTGTGATAGAGCATTCCATGGATTCCGTTCCACAGATGAGTTTTGAGGATGCAGTGTTCAAGTTGGTGGTGTTTGATGACAAGTTGCAGAAGTTCAATCAAGCTCCTGACGTAAATCCTCACTTGGCGTTCCATACTGGAAGAGGTTATAACACCAGAGGACGTGGAAGCTACAACTATCGTGGAGGATACAGAGGTCGTAACAACACCAACTCTTATTCAACCAGAGGTCGTGGTTTTCAGCAGCAGTTCTCAGGAGGATCTGGTTCCAATGCAAGTTCAAGACCTACATGTCAAATCTGTGGCCGCCTTGGTCATACTGCAGATCGATGCTACAACCGCTTTGATCAGGATTATCGAACTCCTGACAACATTCACACTGCTCTTGCTACGATGAGAGTCACAGATCATCCCGGTCAGTCAGGTTATGAATGGTATCCAGATTCTGCTGCAACAGCTCACATCACAAACAACAGTGATCAACTCCAGTCTTCAGAGCCATATTTGGGGAATGATCAGGTTATAGTTGGTAACGGTGACTTCCTACCTATCACTCATGTCGGGTCTCTGTCCCTTCAAACTCAACAAGGTAACTTGCCCCTCAATGATGTGTTGATATGTCCTGGTATAACTAAATCATTGTTGTCCGTATCAAAGTTGACATCTGATTATCCTTGTGAGTTTACTTTTGATTCTGATTCGGTGTGTGTTAAGGACAAGGCCACAAAGAGAGTGATAACACAAGGAAGAAGACTTAAAGACCTGTATGTACTGAAGGACATGCGGTTTCAAGCTTTTTATTCAACACGTCAACAAGCCGCAAGTGATGAAGTGTGGCATAGAAGGCTGGGGCACACAAATATGGATGTTCTTCAGCATTTGTCAAGAAGTCTATCTATAGTAATGAATAAAACAAGCTCACGTCTGTGTTGTGATGCTTGTTCATTAGGAAAGAGTTCAAGGCTTCCCTTTGTTAACTCTGAGTCTGTTTCTATTCATCCTTTGGAAAGGATTCACTGTGATTTGTGGGGGCCTAGTCCTGTAATGTCATCGCAGGGTTTCAGATACTATGTCATTTTCATTGATAATTATTCAAGATACACTTGGTTTTATCCTCTCAAGCTCAAGTCTGAATTCTTTTCTGTCTTTGTGCGGTTTCAAAGTCTAGTCGAGAATCAATACAAGCAGTGCATTGCTCAGTTCCAGTGTGATGGAGGAGGCGAGTTCATCAACAAGAGATTTATGCAACACCTGCAGTCTTGTGGCATCAAGCAGCTTGTGTCGTGTCCTCATACACCTCAACAGAACGGCTTAGCTGAGAGGAAGCATAGACATATAACAGAACTTGGGCTGACAATGATGTTTGATAGTAAAATCCCGCAACAACTATGGGTTGAAGCCTTCTTTACTGCAAATTTTATTGTCAACCTATTGCCATCCTCAGTTCTGAAAGAGAGAAAGAGTCCTTATGAAGTGTTAAATGACAAAGCACCAGTGTATACAGCTCTTCGAGTGTTTGGATGCAAGTGTTATCCTTATCTTCGGCCTTACATGAAGAATAAGTTTGATCCAAAGTCTCTGGTATGTGTGTTTTTGGGTTACAATGAGAGATATAAAGGTTACCGATGTTTGTATCCACCAACAGGGAAAGTGTTTATCTCAAGACACGTTTTGTTCGATGAGAATCACTTTCCATTTGGAGATATCTACAGCCACTTTCACACAGATTCAGACTCATCTCTACTCAACTCCTGGAAGAGTGTGAATCTGTTTCAGTCCAAGCAAGAAGAAGAAAGTGACGAGAATATTGAAGAATTACCAGCGACTGTGATCAAGACTGTAGTTGCCCCAGCAGCTGCATTGCCGCAGAATCCAGCAGTTCAGACAGGTAATGACACAGAAGAATCTGCTACTACATCATCAACTGATCAGTCTGATGATGATGCTGCAGTTGAACAGCAAGAGCAAGTTGAACCCGTAGTCTCAGTTCCTCACTCTATGACAACACGTGCCAGAGCAGGAATTATCAAACCAAACCCTCGATATGCAATGGTCACTGTGAAAACAGAACACTCTGAACCTCGAAGTGTCAAAGCAGCTTTGAATGATCCACGTTGGAATGCTTCTATGCGCCTGGAAATCGATAACATGGAAGAAACAGGGACATATGAGTTAGTTCCATCAGAAGAAGGACAAAATCCAGTAGGCTGTGGCTGGGTTTATAAGACTAAACTCAATGCTGATGGAACAGTTCTGAAGCTCAGGTCGCGTCTAGTAGCTAGAGGAAATCAACAAGAAGAAGGAGTAGATTTTCTTGAAACGTTTAGTCCTGTGGTGCGAACGGCTACTATCAGGACAGTATTACATGTGGCAGTAACAAAGAAATGGAAAATCAAGCAGCTTGATGTTCAGAATGCCTTCCTACACGGAGACTTGAAGGAGACAGTGTATATGATTCAGCCTCCGGGTTTTGAAGATCAGTTGAGATCAGATTATGTGTGTAAACTGAAGAAAGCAATATACGGTCTGAAACAAGCTCCTAGAGCATGGTTTGATAAGTTCAGTACCTTTCTCCTGGAGTTCGGATTTCAGTGTAGCTTCCCAGATCCTTCGTTGTTCATTTATCATCAAGGAACAGATGTTATTTATCTGTTACTGTATGTTGATGATATGATTTTGACAAGCAACAATGACAACTTGCTAGTGACACTTCTTGAGAAGCTGAGTACCGTGTTTCGTATGAAGGATATGGGGCCGATACACTACTTTCTTGGCATTCAGGTACATCAAAATGAAGACGGTCTGTTTCTGAATCAGGCCAAATATGCCCAGGATCTTCTCACAAGTGCTGGTATGCGGGACTGTGCTCCAATGCCTACTCCTTTGCCGATGAAGCTAGACAATCTTCATGGTCATGATGAATTATTTGCTGAGCCATCGTATTTCCGAAGCTTAGCAGGCAAACTTCAGTACTTAACATTGACAAGACCAGATCTTCAGTTCTCGGTGAACTATATCTGTCAGAAGATGCATCAGCCAAGTGTGTCTGATTTCAGTCTGCTAAAGAGAATCTTAAGATATGTCAAGGGTACATATGATATGGGAGTGAGTATCAAAGGTCATACGGATTCAACTTTAGTCTGTTATAGTGACTCAGACTGGGCCGGATGCAAAGACACTCGAAGATCAACTGGTGGTTTTTGTACAATGCTTGGCTCAAATGTTATATCCTGGTCTGCGAAGAGACATGATACTGTATCTAAGTCATCTACTGAGGCAGAATATCGAACAATGTCTGCTGCAACTTCAGAGATTGTGTGGCTACAAAATCTTCTGAAGATAATGGGGCTGCAACAGAGAATCACGCCTCTGCTTCTCTGCGACAATCTGTCTGCAGTATGTTTGACAGCGAATCCAATGTTTCACAAGAGGACTAAGCATTTTGATATTGATTATCATTATGTTAGAGAACGAGTAGCAGGGAAAGCTCTGGAAGTAAAACACATTCCGGCCACACTTCAGATTGCGGATGTGTTTACAAAGTCATTGTCACAACAGTCTTTCTACAAATGGAGAAGCAAACTTGGTGTTGTCGTGCCTCCTACGCCAAGTTTGAGGGGGAGTAAAGGTAGTATGAATACTGGGCCGTTGTTCGAAGCCCATTTGGAGGAAAGGAAGAAGACCGTTGCTGTCTCTCAGCCCAAGAACAAGTCTTTGTCGTCTTCTGCAACTTCAGTGAACAAGCAAGCTTTGCGTGAGCATGGTACGGTCAAGCCAGCTCACTGTGTGGAGACAAAGAATAGGTTTGAGAGGTTGGACAGCTGTACAACAGTGTGCTGAGGTTAACCTAAATCTATGCTGTATATATATTGATGTAAAGGGCAAGTCTTGCCGTCAAGTTAAAAGTAATAAGAAAGCACAAGTTTCTTCTCTGTTACATCTAAGTTTCTTCCCATCTACATGCGTCTCTCTTTCTCAGAGTTTTCTTATGATTCTTCCAAGCCTCTAAATATCCCGTCAAAATACTCCGTCTCTGTTTTCTATTCGCAATTCTCAGACCATGACTTTAATCTCTATATTCTCTAATCCGAGTAAGTATTCCTCATCGTTAGGAATATATATATTCTAAAAGCGAGAGAGTTCTTTGAAACAGAGTTTTTTTAAGTTTGTTTCGATGGGGAGGATTCTATGGCTGCTTGGTGTGGGGATCGTTCTGTTCTTGGTTAGGATCGTGTTATTCAAAACCGGTTTGATTCACATGGTTAAGAAATGGAGGAGGAAGATCGTCGACCTCTTTCACGTTAACCAGCACTACAAGGTTCCGGAATTCAACGGAATTCAAGAGAATCATCTCTACAGGAAAGTGTACACGTATCTGAACTCGTTAAGCTCCATCGAGGATTCCGATTTCACGAACCTCTTCACCGGGAAAAAGTCAAACGAGATCGTCCTCCGCTTGGATCGAAACCAGGTCGTTGGAGACGAGTTCCTCGGCGCTAGAGTTTGTTGGACCAACGGAGAGGACGAAGAAGACGGAGCCAAGAGTTTCGTTTTGAAGATACGCAAAGCCGATAAACGGAGAATCCTCGGCCCCTATCTTCAGCATATACACACGGTCTCCGACGAGCTTGAACAGAGAAGCACGGAGCTGAAGAGGCTGTTCATCAACGTCGTCAACGGACGGTGGAGATCGATTCCGTTTAATCACCCTTGCACGTTCGACAACATCGCAATGGAAACTGATCTGAAGAACAAAGTCAAATCCGATCTCGAATCGTTCCTCAAAGGGAAACAGTATTACAACCGCCTCGGCCGCGTTTGGAAACGGAGTTACCTCTTGTACGGACCTTCCGGCACCGGAAAATCAAGCTTTGTTGCGGCGATAGCGAATTTTCTGGACTACGATGTTTACGATATGGATCTCTCCAAGGTAGCGGACGACTCGGATCTCAAGATGCTTCTGTTACAGACGAGGGGCAAGTCAGTGATCGTGATCGAGGATCTCGATCGGTTCGTTAAATCGACGGCTGTGAGCGTTTCGGGGATTTTGAATTTCACCGATAGTATTCTCACCTCTTGCGCAGCGGATGAACGGATCATGGTGTTCACTATGACGGGGAAAGAAAATATCGACCCGGCTGTGCTTCGGCCCGGTCGGGTCGACGTTCACATCCACTTTCCGTTATGCGACTTCACGGCGTTTAAAACGTTGGCCAACAGCTACTTGGGGGTGAAGGAGCACAAGCTTTTCCCTCAGGTGGAAGGGATTTTTCAAAACGGCGCGACTCTGAGCCCCGCCGAGATCGGAGAGCTGATGATCGCGAATCGCAGCTCGCCGACTCGCGCGCTCAAGTACGTCATCAACGCTCTGCAGACGGACGGTGATCGGAGAGGAAATGCGCGGCGTTCGTTTCTCGAAAGCGGCTCGAGGAGATCGGAGGATGCTTCCAGCGAGATGAGCGGTCCTCTTTGCGGTGGAGGCGGAGGAGGAAGCTCGCCGGGGGTGAAGGAGTTCAGGAAGCTGTATGGGTTGTTGAGAATCAAGAGTAGTAGAAAGTCTGAGTCGTACGATGCGGCTAGGGATTAAAGTTTCGAAAAGTCAACAGCCACGTGGATTAATTGTATTGGGTGAGATAGAGAATGTTCCTCTGTTTTTTTTTTCTTTCCCTCCTTTTTTCTAGCTAATGTACAAAAATTCGCAATACGAAGAGAAAGCCCAAACTCAACATGTTGGGCCGGTTACAAAAAGCCTAATTCAATATTCAACACAATTACCCAAATACCCTTAAAGATCGAAGGGTCGAAAATATATGTGAAGTAGATCGAACGGTCATGGAGCATCGTCAATAACACACTCGTTATAAAACCGCGTTCTTCTTCGTCGAGCATCGTCGTCGTCATCTAGGGTTTTTCTAAGATTCTTCAAAGGTAAAATTCGAAGTTTCCCGCAGAGAAGACGATAGTATATTCGAATCATATCTTTGACGTTTTTGTTTGATGTTGATTACTATTGCTGTTGCAGCGATTCGATTTCGTCTGCAAGTATGAGGCCGGTGTTCGTCGGGAACTTCGAGTACGAGACTCGCCAATCGGAGCTGGAACGGTTGTTCAGCAAGTACGGGAGAGTGGAGCGCGTTGACATGAAGTCTGGTAGATAACTCCTTCGCGACTTTATTTCGTTTAGAGGAGAAGTTGATTCATTGTTCTGTTTGATCTATGATTCTAGATTTAGTATTAGGAGAATTCAAGGAACGAGTAGTATATGAAGAAGCTGTAGTGTTAAGTGTTTGTTTGGTGGCAGGAGGCTTGATTTTGAGTAATTTTGAGGCCATTGATTAGTGTTATGAGAGTTCCTCAAGGAGCTAGAGATGAAGATTATTTTGGTATTTTAAGTGTTTGTTTGGTCGCAGGAGGCTTGCAAATTACATTTTCATGCGATCATGCCTACCTTTATCATCTTGTGCCTACGATCTCCATGATCCATTGCCTTGTTTCTCTTCATGCTCTTCCATGTCTCCATCATCCGTTGCTTTTGTTTCTCTTATCTATATCTGAACTCCTACTGTCAGAAGTGAAAGCAGTGCCTTTGCAATCATTCAGATTTCAGAATTGAAAAAAGAAAAATTTGGATTTTGATTAGCTTTTGTTTGACTACAACTACACATGTTTGTTTTCTACTACTTCATGGATCACCTCTGCATCGTGTGTACACCAGCCTTTACATTGATGCAGGTCTTGTATATATATTTAGTTTTCACTTTCTCTGGGTTCAAAACTAAAAATGGTGTCTTTGAGCTGACTTATCTCCTGCTTTGCAAATTCTGTGGGATGCTGAAACATATATATACTCTGCGTTTTCTTATCCTTTGTGTGTGTCTTTCTCTTGCAGGTTATGCTTTTGTGTATTTTGAGGATGAGCGTGATGCTGAGGATGCTATCCGTGGGATTGACAATATCCCTTTTGGCTATGAGAAACGCAGGCTCTCTGTCGAATGGGCTAAGGTATCTCTCTCTCTCTCTCTTTCTTCTTCCTAATGACTCTTATGCTCTGTTTATTTTTGTCAAGAGAGCTATAAGTTTTCTTCTGGCTTTCAGGGTGAACGTGGGAAGCCTCATGGAAAGGCAGCCTCGAACCAGAGGCCTACAAAGACACTATTTGTCATCAACTTCGACCCTATCCACACCAAAGAGCGTGATATCGAGAGGCACTTTGAACCCTATGCTAAAGTTCTCAACGTCCGCATTAGGCGCAATTTCGCATTCGTTCAATTTGCAACTCAGGAAGATGCAACCAAGGCCCTTGAATCTACACAAAACAGGTAACAACAACAACAACACACTCTCACCACCTGTCTGATTCTAACAGATAATGAATGCCCTTACATGTTTATCCTCCGGTGGCAGCAAGTTAATGGACAGGGTTGTATCCATTGAGTATGCTTTGAGGGATGATGATGAAAGAGATGATAGATACGCTGCTAGTCCGAGAAGGAGATCCCCTAGTCCAGTGTACAGGAGGCGTCCCAGTCCTGATTACGGCCGTCCTCGCAGTCCTGAGTATGACAGGTACAAGGGTCCAGATGCTTACGAAAGGCGTAGGAGCCCAGATTATGGCCGTCGCAGTCCGGAATACGGTGGAGCTAGGAGCCCCGGTTATGACAGATACAGAAGGTAATAACAACAACACTTGGCGTGTTAACAACTGTTTGTGTTATGGATCATTGTTATATTCTAAGTTTCTTTGTTTTGTCTGTGTAGCCGGTCTCCTGTATACAGAGGAAGAGGTTGAAGATGTTGGTTTACTGAATGTGTCTCTACTAGTGGTTGTGTTTTCTACTTTAGTTGCTATGCTCTACTATATGTGGTTGTAGTTTTTAGTAATGACATTAATCTTTGTTAACAATTTGAAGGTTGGATTCTCTCTAAATCATTTGCCTAAATAGATTTTTAATATTCAGAAACATTTATAAGTAATAGGATAAAGAAAAGAGAAAACACGAGAAATAGATTCTTCATGTTCAGAGTTCTTGGCTGGTTGCTTTCTCCAGCCAAGTCTGCATCTTTCATCATCTCGGGACTTAACCGAACCATGAGAACACAGAACTCGGTTTGGTTAAGAGCTCCATCTCCGTCGAGGTCTCCTTCTCTAACCATTGATTCTGCATCTTCCTTGCTCATCCCTTCAATCCCAAGTATCCCTGAGCTCCTCCTGAGACTCTCAGCGGTGATCAGATCCCTCCCTGGATCCGCTAGCAAACTGAAACATTTGCATAGCTCTGATACAAACTCATCAACGTCTAACTTCTCCGCCATAATCGGTAGCATATCTTCGTATTTGGTCTCCATACTAGGTTCTAGTACAAAAGATTTCTTGCTTGGTGGTTCCATTCGAGGAAGGAAGGAAAGAGAGGAGATAATGTGAACTGTATCTTGATTAGTTAAGTCCAACGAGGGAGAGATATATAAGTAAGTGGCGTATTCGTACCGATGTGGCTGTGCGTTCGAACCTAATCGTGTGGTGTATAAACTCTCTTCTTGAAACCATCGTTGTTGGAATCTGAGAGTTGAAGTAATAAAGGGACGTGATCCGTTCTCAAGATGTTGCGTTTTAGAGTGTACGAAGGCATCTGATTATTAAGTAGTTTCATAGAAACTTCGATTGTGCCGTGACTTGGGGACGTATCAGGACACTTATTATGTATTAGATTATCAAAAGAGAAGAGACATAGATAGGTAGGCAAATTGGCAGAAGTTTCGTTTTTCTTGGTTTCTAACGAGTTTTGTTTTATCTTTGGGAATTGGATCTTTGGGAATTGGATTCTCTTACATAAATAACGACAGATGATAGACTTGGTCTATTTCCGGGAAAAATGACTTATTCCCTTATGAACTAGTTGTTCCCGACTTTTTATACATGAACAATGGAAAAATGATTTATTCCCCTATGAACAAGATGTTCCCGGCTATTTCACACACAAACTTTTAAGTCATGCCAAAAACCACATGAACAACTCTATTTCTTGAATTACATGCACAAACTATCGATTTTAAAATAATTCCCTTAAAACCGTAACGGTGTTATTTAAACATTAACTTGGTTTATGAAAGACGGTTTAAAGAAAGAAGAGCAGCAAATACTAACTTACCAATCTCCATGTATTGTCACAAGGAACTATAAAATTGGCGTAGTCTAGGACGCTTGATTGGTTCCGTAAACGGATGTTACTCTCAGGTTATGGTCCTGCATGGATTTATATATTCTCCTCAATCCAGAAATTAATGTCATATGATTTCTTTATATGCTTTATGTTATATAACTCGAAAATATCTACTCAACCAGTTACTATGTCATATAACTCGAAAATGCAGAATAAATTTTTTTATCCTCAATTGATGATGAAGAGTAAAACGATTTCTGAAGAAGAAGAGCATTTGACAAAAAGAAGAAAAGAACAAAACGACATAGTATTTTATTTTTATCAACCTAAATGAAACCGCCTATCTACCTGTTATAAACCAAGTTAACGTTTAAACAACACCATTTACGGTTTTAGGAGAATTAGTTTAAAATCGATAGTTTGTGTTTGTAATTCAAAAAATAGAATTGTTCATGTGGTTTTTTGCATGACTTAAAAGTTTGTGTGTGAAATAGCCGGAAACAACTAGTTCATAGAGGAATAAATTATGTTTCCGTTGTTCATGTGGTTTTTGGCATGGTTTAAAAGTTTACGTGTGAAAAAACCGGGAACTACCAGTTAATAGATAGATAGTCGCCCTAGCTTAATTTTCCGAGGGTCTTGTAATGGTTCGCCGGCTCTGTTTTTAGTGTCGTTAATCTTTTCAATGTACCTTTGTACCTTGTTAATCTAATGAAAATTCAGTGTTTAAAAAAAATAATGATTAACTATTTTTGGTTACTTTTTGTTGTAATAATTTTTTTAAAAATTTGTGTGCTTATACTAAGACAGAGGGAGTACCAAAGAACACGCCGTTTCATTCCTTTTGGTACTGCTAATGGATAATACTCTATTTCAAGTTTCAACTATGTATTTTAACTAAACCTTTTTGAGAAGTTGTTTTTTTTTGTCACAGTTTTTTTTTTTATTTGTCACAGCCTTTCTCAGAAGTTCACCATTTTTAAACTGAGTGCATGTTCCTTTATATACTTAGGGCATCTGCATCAGTGAACCCCATGGAAGGAGTTCACAAAATATTTTTTTATTATTTTTTTTTTCTGTTTGGTTTTTGTTTAAAAAAAAAAATTAATTAATCGGACCAATCACGGGTCGCCACGTGCCGTGGGACTCGCACTACAGTGATGACCCGGGTTCAGTGCAGTGATCCTACAGGAGACATGTTCATTTTTTTTGTTTATTTTAATATTTTTTTTTTCGAAAACTGTGTGAACTCCATAGATGCTCTTAGTTTGAAAGAAGGAAAACAAATATCCAATGTTTTTTATATATTTCGTATAGTTGACTCGATCCATTTGAGTTGTAATATTTATTCGTATAAAGTAGCATGCGCACTGCGCAGATAAGTCTAAGATTTCTTACACACCAGGAGAATATCTCGCTTGGTTTATTTCCTTTTAAAATATGATTGAATTTCCCAAATATGTCGTCGTGTCTCTATGCTAGTTTATTGATTATTCAAAGCCGTAAAGAGATTCAACGGAGAACTACTGTCACACACAGGAATTTAAAATATTAGTAGAACGAAAGCCCAAGAAAATTCGTGTTTAGTGGGCACTATTGAAGTGGCATCTCGTTCCGCAGTTCAAGTGATCAACTAGCTAGTAGCAGACAAATTAAGACATATACATCATTATCATCCGTCACGGCACATAGCAAAATATAACGTAGATTAAATAAACAGCAGGTTACGTAACGTTTTGTATGATAATCAATATATTTTTGGAATCGAATTATCATTATAAAGTACATGCGATGTCACGTACGGGGATGAAGAAAAGTTGGATTCATTTAAAAATGAAGGCTACTAAGATCCATCATTTACCTTATTACTCTCCCAAATTTCTCGTTACTCATTTCAGCTTTTTATATTCAATAATCACGTGATTATTTCTGGATTTTTATATAAACATATATTCACCAAAGAAACAATATAAGAAGCGATGAATACATATCACGTAACACTCAAGAGATTCGTATTCACATATTCTTCTAACCATACACAACCGTTATACATATAGTCATATATGCTACGTATCAATAAATCAAAGTGACCAAACAAACCCAAATTAACATCAAAATTATAGAGATTTTTTTTAAAAAAAGAAATATATATTTAAACAAAATAAAAACCTAGAAAAATAAGGAGAATAAAAGACTGTTGTGTTAGCTCAGTTCTGAGTTCTGACAACTTTAACTAAAGTTGCCCATGTGACTATGTAAGGCAAAAGATCATGAAAGAGAATTAGAAATCTAATGTCATAATCTCTTTTGATCATTTTGCTTCACCATGAAGAACCTCCTCCTGTAGTACTGAACATCCCACTCCAGTATCCATTATTAGGGATTGAAGCAATATTATTATTATTATTATTATTATTATTGTTACCATGACTGTTCTGTTGTTGATTATCATCATGATCAACTTCTTGTGTTATGCTTGATGAACGCTCCTTCATTTGATCCCCAAATGGAAACAAAACCCTACCTTGATGATTAGCATCATCTGACCTATTGTGGTTGTTGTGTCCAGTCCCTTGATGATGATCAGTAGAGAAAGAGAGATTACTTGGCTTGTAATCCACCATTGTTGGAAATCCTGAGGAAGTGTACATCACATTGTTTGATGAATCCATCATTGGACCAGAAGGCATAACTGAGTTTGGAGAAACACTAACTCCTCTTCTTAAAAGCTCAAGAGCTGAAACAGGAGAAGAACCATAGAGAGAGGATGATGATGAAGGCTGCTGATGAGTTATGTTGCCATTTCCTTCCATCTTAGGCATGTGAAGAAACTGAGACATGTGAACACGATGATGCTGATCTTGCATGACCGGGAAAGACAACAAGTTGAGATCCTGTGATGACCCTATTGATTTATTGGGGATTTGGTTTGAGAAGAGAATTGGTGGGTTTAGATCTGGAAGTGTTGTAGTCAAACCAAGTGAAGATGGTGTTGTCTGAAGGATGTTTGATGAAGAAGAAGAAGAAGATAATCTCTTGTTCTTTCTTGAGCTTCCCCCGACAGGGACATTCCTAAGAGTTCCACCTTCGGTCCAATACCTTCGACAACCTTTGCAGAAGTATCTTGGTTGTGTTAGACTATAGTTGTTGTAGTAACAAAACTTTGTGTTGGTTGAGTTACATCTTGGACAATTTAGTTTCTCTTGTGGTCTTGCTTTCCTCTCTACCACGACCGCGGTATTGTTGTTGTTGTTGCTTACGCTAGAGACGGTGGCTCCAGCGGCTGAGACGCCGTTAGGTGTGAGAATGGTGCTTGGCCTTGCACTGGAGGTGGTGGTTGATTGATGTGTGTTGTTGTTATTAGGAATCATGATTTGGTCCATTGGTTTAATGTTCATCATTTCTTGAAAGCCCTAGAACATTGAAACCGAAAGAGCTAATTAAAAAAAAAAGAAAAAGAAAGAAAGAGCTAATTAGAGTTTAATTTTGAAAATCTATATCAAATATACCACAAGCAATCATAAACTAAATAATAAGCTGATTAAGACATAAACGTGTGACTGATTATCATCATGCTTTTCAAGATCAAACATAAAAATTAAAAGAGATGAACACCAAGAACAAGGGGTAAAGAACAAATAATACTGACGTTTAATTATTTTCTATCATTTATTTTTCCAATAATACAACTAATGATTAATCACATTAAAAGGCTGAGAAAAAATGTATTGTGAGCTATAATGTATCCTAATCTTTTATTTCCAGCCTCGAAACCAACAAAATTATAATATCCCATGCAGGATTTTCATTGAAATATGTGTTAACTCAAGATATAGTCTTTATCCATAATCACATCATCAACATGATAGTATCTACGCACATAAATATGCATATTAATATGAAATCTCTAATGGATCATGGAAGAGAAAAGAGAAAGAAAAAGAGAGAAGATGTAGTTAAAAAGAAACAAAAGAGGAAAAAAGAGAGAGTTAAAGGAAGATCTTATAAGCACCTGTGTCCACTTCGTAGCGTCCATGAGTTCCGACAAAGAGAAAGCCAGAGGAAGATATATGTGTGGGTTTTGAGTAAAGGCCAAAGAGAAGAATGTTTTGGAGACTTTTTTTTTCTGCCTTTTCCTTTGTTTGTGAGTGATGGCTCTTCTATGCGTTGCCTTTCACTTTATGGATGTTGAATAAAGAGCCAGCGAAGAACACGGAGAAGAGAAGCACTCAACTTTTAACTTATTATCTAGGAGAATATTTTATTTTTTTGGACTAGAGAATATATCTATGTAAACACATTATTTTTTCTCCTATGCATTTCCTATGGTGAAAATATCATAATATACAAATATCATTAAAAAGGTTTGTCGAGTATGATGAATTTGGTTCTATTGGACTGTAGTTTCAATATTGATTATTGAATGTTAAAATAAATATGTGTCTAATAATTTAAATGAAAAACTTTAGAATAACATTTTGTTTGTTAAAATGTTAAAATGGCATTTATTTATGCCATTTAGATGAGCATTATGAAACTAAATTGTTTGATTTATAGATTATATTATGATTTGTAATTTCATATTATCATCCGCTAAATTTGGGAGAAAACTTTCGACAAAACTTTTAAGAAATTCTGTTATAAAAAGATAAAGAAGTAAAAAGAAAAAGTTGGGTTTGTTGATTTTGACTAGTGATGATGTCTAGCGACCGCTCTCTCTTGCTAGCTCTTTCTGGTCCCTCTTAATAAAATATATATATCTTCGAGAAAATATCGTGTGTAAGGAATTATGTCCTTTAGTTAAATTAATGTATTTCTTAATAATAGATATAAAACTCTTTTCTGTATCATATAATGCATGTAGTGTCAGTGGAACTATGAGTTGTATGCTATTTTCTCGACCTTCCATTTTGTGATTGGATACTATTTGTTTGCCATATGGTCCATCAAATCGCATAGCTATATTTAAAAATCCCAACACATACCTATATGTGTATCACTGTATACTACATGTGATTAGTGGCTTTAACACCTAAGTTCAGCTCGCCTTTAAACATTTACTATATCAATATTCAATATTCAATATTCAATATATCTACAAATTCAAAAGCAGAAGAATGATTATACGGGTTTGTATATAAGTTTATTTTTGTGTGATTACACAATTAGAATCAATATTTATATTTAGTTATTTACTTATTGTATTAACGCTGTGATGTTAATGATTTTTTTTTAACTGAAATTTGTCATTCCAACTCCTTCCCTTGTCTGTATGATTATGACATTTCATAATGTATGTTACCAAACAAAAAGCAATATTTATTTGAGAAATTACCTATAATAACTCAAATAATACTTGTAATGACATGGAAAGGCCGAAAATCAACAAAACAGAGTAAATACATGAAGACAATTTTACAACAATTTATAACTAACTAATTGTTCATACATATTTATTTGAACCTATGACTATGTGATGTTGTCTCAGGGCTGGGGGTGGTGTTGCGGTTCTGGTTGGTGTACCAAGCAAAGACGATGAGAGCATCCAAGACTCATCCGATGAAATGAGAGGAACTGCTCTCAAGGGTATACTTTCTTTGGGAACTACAAAACCCAAAAACTGACATTCCAAGAAAAGTACATGAACTAGGTAATGAAAATCCTTTCTTTTCAGCGTCCTTGAAATGTTTTTCATCTTTGTTTATATCAAAATGTTTCTGGTGAATATAAGAAACAAGCATGAAGATATACATACCATCAGCTTCCACGTTAGCATACCTCACATACATGCCATGCCTGTCTTTTTAAACCGGTCAAGATCCTGCGGAACCCTTTCAACACCTGGAGAGATTGAAACCTGTGCACAATGTTGTTGAGTCTGTAGACCACAATATATGGCATAATTAATTAATGTAACTAACTAAACCTCTAAAGAGACTAAATTATAAGTGAATCTCTGAACACACACATAAGTAGGTTCAACCACTGCGTGTCACATCTACATAAGACTAAATTTTACCAGAATGTGGAAGACACAACCACTAGGATATGAATCCTGCAAAGTTATTTTCCATGTGGAATTACAGACGACTAAAATACCTTTTGAGGATGATAAACATAAACAGAGACCCTTGACTGATTTAATAGAACCCAGAATGACTATACCAATATGTGCCTTCACAATGGTAAGGCATTTCATTCACAAACCCACCAGTACAACCCCATCTTCATCATCAT
>NC_027751.1:910286-911123 GCF_000695525.1 Brassica oleracea var. oleracea
GAGAGAGAGGGGGAGAGAGAGGGAGAGAGAGATAGAGAGATAGAGAGAGAGAGAGAGGGGAGAGAGAGAGAGGGCGGGAGAGAGGGGGGGAGAGAGAGCGAGCAAGCGCTCTCCCCCGGGGGAGAGCCGCCGCCCGGGGAGAGCGCCGCCCCGTCCGGGGAGAGCGCCGCCCGGGGAGCCTAAGCTATCAAAGGCTAGATCACAAGGCAACAAGAGCTTGAATGGGATTGTCGCCACAAATGGTAGCGGAAGTATCCCTTTGATAAGACCAGAAGCCTGCGCCTAATCCACACAAAGACAGAGAAACCTACACTTGTATCCTAGAATGAATCCACAAACTAAGGAGACAAGCAAACGAACAAGAAATCTAAAGGAATCCACCTAAAGACTAATTGAACAAACAAAACAATGTAAACTGAATAATACTTTATTAATTTCGTGCAAGGGTGTTTTACAATGAAACAAAGACTAGAGCTTTATTAGGCTCGACTAAGAAAGACTCTAACAGTCATAAAATGATAAAAGGAAACAAAATAACTTGAACTTAAAGTCTTGGGAGCAAAGGCTTTGATGGCTCCATGGAATATAGCCGTGGTTTGCTTCCTTCCAAAAGAGAAACTTGTGAAGACTTGTATCTTGATAGCTTCTGGACGTGGCCATGATCTTCAAGCCTTCCTGAAATACTCCTTGGCCTCAATAAAAGAAAATATGGCCGTTGGTCTTGGGCAAAAGTATGTAGAAACTCCTCCAAAGCATTTAGTGTAAAGGTGGCCATATATGGAATGTTGATGGAGAGAGAGATCCGCCTGATCTCCTGGGTGCTGGTGCAGCTAAGGA
>NC_027751.1:911186-917516 GCF_000695525.1 Brassica oleracea var. oleracea
CGGGGGGGAGAGCGGCCCAGGGGGAGAGCGGCCCGGGGGGGGAGAGCGGCCCGGGGGGAGGGCGGCCCGGCGGGAGAGTGGCCCGGGGGAGAGCCGCTGCGGCCCGGGGGGGGAGAGCGGCCCGGGGAGTGGCCCGCCGCGGCGGCCCGGGGAGAGCGGAGCGGGGAGAGCGCGGGGAGAGCGGAGCGGCGGCCGGGCCGGAGAGTATTAATGTATATTAAAAATTCTTTTAAGGTATATTAAACTCTTTTTCATCGTTTTAATTTTTTGTCAATTAATTTTGTAAAACTTCATAAAATTCTACCAATATAAAATCGTTATTTTCTAGAAAAACAGAAACAACGAAGGTTCCAAACTTCTTTTATCTTCATTATATGTTAGTGAATGATGCAACTATGCATTAAATTAGTATTTTCATATTTTTGATTTTTTTTGAAAATCGATGTGTTATCTATCCCCCTACGAAAATATTGATTTTTTCGTTAATGTTCTATATACTAAATTGATCTTTAGTGTTGTTTTAAAATTTCTAAATACATTCTTCATTTGTATTAATGTATATTAAACTCTTTTTCATGGTACATGTGCATCGTTTTAATTTTTTTGTCAATTAATTTAGTAAAACTTTATAATACTCCCTAAATTGGTGGAGTAACCACTATAAAATAGCTATTTTCGAGAGAAACGGAGACAACAAAAGTTCCAAAATCTGTTTGTGTTTCCCTACGAAAATATTGTTAGTGACTATGCATTAAAACAATATTTTCAAATTTTTAATTTTTCTCAAAATTTTTAACCCCTACGAAAATATTGAATTTTTCGGTAAATGCTCTATATACCAGTAATTTTTCGGTAAAACATATGATCTTTAGTGTTGTTTTAAAAACTATAAACACATTCTACATTTGTGTATATAAACTCTCTTTCATGGTACATGGACATTGTTTTATTTTTTTTTCAATTAATATAGTAAAACTTCGTAATACTTACTAAATTGGTGGACTAACGATTATATAATTGCTATTTTCTAGAAAAACGAATACAACAAAAAAATTCAAACTTCTTTGACCTTCATCATATGTTAGTGAAAGATGCAACTATGCATTCAAACAGTATTTTCATACTTTTTTATTTTTTTTCAAAATCTATGTGTACCCCTATGAAAATATTGAATTTTTCGGTAAATGCTCTATATACTGGAGCCTATGATTTTTAGAGTTGTTTTAAAATTTCTAAACACATTCTACATTTTTATTAATATATATTAAACTATCTTTCATGGTACACGGGCATCGTTTAAATTTTTTGTCAATTAATTTAATAAAACTTCATAGTACTCCCTAAATTGGTGGATTTAACCACTATAAAATCGCTATTTTTTAGATAAACGGAGACAACAAAAGTTACAAACCTATTTGACCTTCATAATATGTTAGTGGATGATACAACTATGCACTAAAACAGTATTTTCATTGTTTTGAAATTTTCTCAAAATCTATGTGTCCCTACGAAAATATTAAATTTTTTCGGTAAATGTTTTATATACTGAATCCTATGATCGTTATTGTTGTTTTAGAAACTATAAACACATTATACATTTGTATTAACGTATATTAAACTCTCATTCAAGGTACATTGGCATAATTTTAATTTTTTGTCAATTAATTTAATAAAACTTCATAATACTCCATAAATTGGTTGACTAACCACTATAAAATCGCTATTCTCTAGAAAAACGGAGATAACAGAGGTTCCAAACCTCTTTGATCTTCATCATATGTTAGTGAAGGATGCAACTATGCATTAAAACGGTATTTTTCATATTTCTGAATTTTTTTAAAAAATCTATGTGTTAACTCCTACGAAAATATTGAGTTTTTCGGTAAATGTTCTATATACTGAAGTCTATGATCTTTAGTGTTGTTTTAAAATTTCTAAACACATTCTCCATTTGTATTAATATATAGTAAACTCTCTTTCAAGGTACATGGGCATCGTTTAATTTGTTTGTTAATTAATTTAGTAAAACTTCATAATACTCCATAAATTGGTGGATTTAACCACTATAAAATCGCTATTTTCTAGAGAAATGAAGACAACAAAAGTTCCAAAACTCTTTGACCTTCCACGTATGTTAGTGAATGATGCCACTATGCATTAAAACAATATTTTTCATATTTTTGAATTTTTGTCAAAATCTATGTGTTAACCCCTACAAAAAATTGAATTTTTCGGTAAATTCTATATATACTGAAGCCTATGATCTTTAGTGTTGTTTTAAAATTTTAAAAAACATTCTACATTTGTATTAATGTATATTAAACTCTCTTTCATGGTACATGGACATCGTTTTAATTTTTTGTCAATTAATTTAATAAAACTTCATAATACTCCCTAAATTGGTGGATTTAACCACTATAAAATCACTATTTTTTAGAGAAACGAAGACAACAAGAGTTCCAAACCTCTTTGATATTCATCATATCTTAGTGGAGGATGCAACTATGCATTAAAACAATATTTTCATATTTTTGATTTTTTCTCAAAATCTATGTGTTATAACCCCCTACGAAAATATTGAGTTTTTCGGTAAATGATCTACTGAAGCCTATAATATTTAATGTTATTTTAAAATTTCTTAACACATTCTACATTTGTATTAATGTATATTAAACTCTCTTTCATGGTACATGGACATCGTTTTAATTTTTTGTCAATTAATTTAATAAAACTTCATAATACTCCCTAAATTGGTGGATTTAACCACTATAAAATCGCTATTTTCTAGATAACAAAAGTTCCAAACCTCTTTGACCTTCACCAATATGTTAGTGAAGGATGCAACTATGCATGAAACATTATTTTCATATTTTTTTAATTTTTCTCAAAATCTATGTGTTAACCCCTACGAAAATATTGAATTTTTCGGAAAATGCTTTATATACTGAAGTTCCAAACTTCTTTGACCTTCATCGTATCATATGTTAGTGGAGGATGCAACTATGCATTGAAGCAGTATTTTCATATTTTTTAATTTTTCTCAAAATCTATGTGTTAACCCTTACGAAAATATTGAATTTTTCAGTAAATGCTCTATATACTGAAGCCTATGATCTTTAGTGTTGTTTTAAAATTTCTGAACACATTCTACGTATGTATTAATGTATATTAAACTCTCTTTCATGGTACATGGACATCGTTTTAATTTTTTGTCAATTAATTTAGTAAAACTTCATAATACTCCCTAAATTGGTGGACTAACCACTATAAAATCGCTATTTTTAGGGAAACGGAGAAAATAAAAGTTCCAAACCTCTTTGACCTTCACCAATATGTTAGTGAAGGATGCAACTATGCATTAAAATAGTATTTTTGAATTTTTTAATTTTTCTCAAAATCTATGTATTAACCCCTTACGAAAATAATGAATTATTCGGTAAATTCTATATATACTGAAGCCTATGATATTTAGAGTTGTTTTAAAATTTCTAAACACATTCTACATTTGTATTAATGTATATTAAACTCTATTTCATGGTACATGGACATCGTTTTAATTTTTTGTCAATTACTTTAGTAAAACTTCGTAATATTCCAAAAATTGGTGGACTAACCACTATAAAATCGCTATTCTCAAGAAAGACGGAGACAACAAAGGTTCCAAACCTCATTGATCTTCATCATATGTTAGTGAAGGATGCAACTATGCATTAAAACATAATTTTCATATTTTTGAATATTTCTCAAAATCTACATGTTTACCCCTCCGAAAATATTGAATTCTTTGGTAAATGCTCTATATACTGAAGCCTATGATCTATAGTGTTGTTTTAAAATGTTTAAACACACCCTACATTTGTAGTAATGTATATTAAACTCTTTTTCATGGTACATGGACATCGTTTGAATTTTTTGTCAATTAATTTAGAAAAACTTCTTAATACTCTCTAAATTGGTGGATTTAACCTCTATAAAATCACTATTTTCTAGAGAAACGGAGACAACAAAAGTTCCAAACCTCTTTGACCTTCATCATATGTTAGTAGATGATCCAACTATGCATTAAGACAATATTTTTATATTTTTATTTTTTTCTCAAAATCTATGTGTTAACTAACTAACCCCTACGAAAATATTGAGTTTTTCGGTAAATGCTCTACTGAAGCCTATAATATTTAGTGTTGTTTTAAAATTTCTAAACACATTCTACATTTATATTAACGTATATTAAACTCACTTTCATGGTACATGGACATCGTTTTAATTTTCAATTAATTTAGTAAAACTTCATAATACTCCCTAAATGGGTGGATTTAACCACTATAAAATCGCTATTTTCTAGATAACAAAAGTTCCAAACCTCTTTGACCTTCATCATGTGTTAGTGGATGAAGCAACTATGCATTGAAACAATATTTTCATATTTTTTAATTTTTCTCAAAATCTATGTGTTAACCCCTACGAAAATATTGAATTTTTCAGTAAATGCTCTATATACTGAAGTTCCAAACCTCTTTGACTTTTATCATATATGTTAGTGGAGGGTGTAACTATACATTGAAACAATATTTTCATATTTTTTTTAATTTTTCTCAAAATCTATGTGTTAACCCCTACGAAAATATTGAATTTTTCGGTAAATCTATTATTATAAAGAAGAATTACTCCCTCCTGGTTGAGACACCTCATCCGCCACGTCAGAAAATCATTCCTCCAGAGACTGACACGTGTCCAGTTCTCTAAACTCACCGTATCAATTACTCGGTGGGATCATGGGCTTCGACTGCGTGTTGTGCGATTGCGCCATTGCAAAACTATCGTTTCTGATTTCCTTTCAAGTTCAGTTCTCATTTCGAGTTATCATTTCCGGTTGCAAGTTTTCAGTTTTTTTCGCTGTTTCTAATAGTCATTTCGAGTTATCATTTCCTGTTGCAAGTTTTCAGTTTTTTTCGTTGTTTCTAGTAATAATTATCTTTGTTCTAGATTTACGTAATATAAATAAAATAGATATATTTGTTTTGAAAAACATCATTAGGACAGACTATGCATATCACGTTACATCATACTGAAAAAGAGAAACAATTATTATATATATAAAACACTGCATATTAGAAAGGCTCAAGATTCGGTGGTGGAGCTCCCGGTTTACATGGCCGCCGCTGCTGAAGAAGTAAGTCTCGAGATTCAGATCTGATTTTTTGTTTTAGCGAAAGTCATTGTCTGATTTCTAAGATCTGTGGTGATTCAGGTGCCGCCCGGGGAGAGCCGACCGGGCCCGGGAAGAGCCGACCCGGCCCCGCCTGGGGAGAGTGGCACCCTGAGGAGAGCGGCCCCACCCGGGGAGAGCCGACCGAGGGAGAGCCCGTGGAGAGCGGCGAGCGGCGAGAGCCGGCGCGGGGAAGGCGGCGGGGGGGGATGAGGGGCCCGAAAGCCGAGCGCGAGCAGGGGAGCGTGCGGCGGCAGGGGAACAAAAAATATTTTTTTCGTTTCGTTAATGTCATGTTCTATATAATGTTCTATATACTGAATCTTTAGTGTTGTTTTAAAATTTCTAAATACATTCTTCATTTGTATTAATGTATATTAAACTCTTTTTCATGGTACATGTGCTTCGTTTTAATTTTTTTGTCAATTAATTTAGTAAAACTTTATAATACTCCCTAAATTGGTGGACTAACCACTAAAAAATCGATATTTTCTAGAGAAACGGAGACAACAAAAGTTCCAAACCTCTTTGACCTTCACCATAAGTGAATGATGCAACTATGCATTAAAACAGTATTTTCATATTTTTGAATTTTTCTCAAAATCTATGTATTAATACCCTTACGAAAATATTGAATTTTTCGGTAAATTCTATATATACTGAAGCCTATGATCTTTAGAGTTGTTTTAAAATTTCTAAACATATTTTACATTTGCATTAATGTATATTAAACCCGTTTTCACGGTACATGGGGCATCGGTTTAATTTTTTGTCAATTAATTTAATATAACTTCATAATACTCCCTAAATTTGTGGAATTAACCACTATAAAATCGCTATTTTTTAGAGAAACGGAGACAACAAAAGTTACAAACTTATTTGACCCTCATCAAATGTGAGTGGAGGATGCAACTATGCATTAAAACATTATTTTCATATTTTTGAATTTCTCTCAAAATCTATGTGTTTATACGAAAATATTGAATTTTTCGGTAAATGTTTTATATACTGAAGCATATGATCTTTATTGTTGTTTTAAAAATTATAAACACGTTCTACATTTGTATTAATGTATATTAATACTCCCTAAATTGGTGGACTAACCACTATAAAATCGCTATTTT
>NC_027751.1:917549-922787 GCF_000695525.1 Brassica oleracea var. oleracea
CTTCATCATATGTTAGTGAAGGATGCAAATATGCATCAAAACAGAATTTTTATATTTTTTATTTTTTCTCAAAATCTACGTGTTAACAACCCCTACGAAAATATTGAATTTTTCGGTAAATTCTGTATATACTGAAATCTATGACCTTTAGTGTTATTTTAAAATTTCTAAACACATTATACATTTGTATTAATGTATATTAAACTCTCTTTCCTGGTACATGGATATCGTTTTAATTTTTTGTCAATTAATTTAGTAAAACTTCATAGTACTCCCTAAATTGGTGGACTAACCATTATAAAAATGATATTCTCTAAAAAAACGGAGACAAAAAAGGTTCCAAACATCTTTGAACTTCATCATATGTTAGTGAAGGATGCAAAGATGCATTAAAACATAATTTTCATATTTTTGAATTTTTCTCAAAATCTATGTGTTAACTTGAAGCCTATGATCTTTAGTCTTGTTTTAAAATTTATAAACACATTCTACATTTGTATTAATGTATATTAAACTCTCTTTCATGGTACATGAGCATCGTTTTAATTTTTTGTCAATTAATTTAGTAAAACTTCATAGTACTCCCTAAATTGGTGGATTTAACAAGTATAAAATCGCTATTTTCTAGAGAAATGGAGATAATAAAAGTTTCCAACCTCTTTGACATTCATCATATGTTAGTGGACGATGAAACTATGCATTTAAACAATATTTTCATATTTTTGAATTTTTCGGTAAATGCTCTACATACTGAAGCCTATGATATTTAGTGTTATTTTAAAATTTCTAAACACATTCTACATTTGTATTAATGTATATTAAACTTTCTTTAATGGTAAATGAATATAGTTTTAATTTTTTGTCAATTAATTTAGTAAAACTTCATAGTACTCCCTAAATTGGTAGACTATCACTATAAAAATGCTATTCTCTAGAAAAACGGAGACAACAAAGGTTCCAAACCTCTTTGACCTTCATCATATGTTAGTGAAGGATGCAAATATGCATCAAAACAGAATTTTTATATTTTTTATTTTTTCTCAAAATCTACGTGTTAACCCCTACGAAAATATTGAGTTTTTCGGTAAATGTTCTATATATTGAAGCCTATGATCTTTAGTGTTGTTTTAAAATTTCTCAACACATTCTACATTTGTATTAACGTATATTAAACTCTCTTTCACAGTACATAGGCATCGTATTAATTTTTTGTCAATTAATTTATTAAAACTTTAAAATACTCCTTAAATTGGAGGACTAACCACTATAAAATCGCTATTTCCTAGAGAAACGGAGACCACAAAAGTTCCAAACCTCTTTGATCTTCATCATATGTCAGTAAAGGATGCAACTATGCATTAAAACATAATTTTCACATTTTTGAAATTTTCTCAAAATCTATGTGTCCCCTACGAAAATATTAAGTTTTTCGGTAAATGCTATATATATACTGAAGCATATGATCTTTAGTGTTGTTTTAAAATTTTTAAATACATTCTACATTTGTATTAATGTATATTAAGCTCTCTTTCAAGGTACATGGACATCGTTTTAATTTTTTGTCAAATAATTTAGTAAACCTTCATCATACTCCCTAAATTGGTGGATTTAACAACTATAAAATCACTATTTTCTAGAGAAACGGAGAAAATAAAAGTTCCAAACCTCTTTGACATGCATTAAAACAGTATTTTCATATATTTGAATTTTTCTCAAAATCTATCTATTAACCCTTACGAAAATATTGATTTTTTTGGTAAATTCTATTTATACTGAAGCCTATGATCTTTAGTGTTGTTTTAAAATTTCTAAACACATACTACCTTTGTATTAATGTATATTAAATTCTCTTTCATGGTACATGGGCATCGTTTTAACTTTTTGTCAATTAATTTAGTAAAACTTTATAATACTTCTTAAATTGGTAGATTTAACCACTATAAAATCTCTATTTTCTAGAGAAACCGAGACAAAAAAAGTTCCAAACCTCTTTAACCTTCATCATATGTTAGTGAATGATGCAACTATTTATTAAAACAGCATTTTTATATTTTTGAATTTTTCTCAAAATCTATGTATTAACCCTTACGAAAATATTGATTTTTTTGGTAAATTCTATTTATACTGAAGCCTATGATCTTTAGTGTTGTTTTAAAATTTCTAAACACATACTACCTTTGTATTAATGTATATTAAATTCTCTTTCATGGTACATGGGCATCGTTTTAACTTTTTGTCAATTAATTTAGTAAAATTTAACCTCTTTAAAATCGCTATTTTCTAGAGAAACGGAGACAACAAAAGTTCCAAACCTCTTTGACCTTCATCAAATGTTAGTGAATGATGAAACTATGTATTAAAACAGTATTTTCATATTTTTGAATTTTTGTCAAAATCTATGTGTTAACCTACAAAAATATTGAATTTTTCGGTAAATTCTCTATATGCTGAAGCATATAATCTTTAGTGTTGTTTTAAAATTTCTAAACACATTCTACATTTGTATTAATGTATATTAAACTCTCTTTCATGGTACATGAACATCATTTAAAAAATAATTTCAATTAATTTAGTAAAACTTCATAATACTCCCTAAATTAGCGGAACACTCACTATAAACTTCTTTTATCTTCATCATATGTTAGTGAATGATGCAACTATGCATTAAATTAGTATTTTCATATTTTCAATTTTTTTTCAAAATCTATGTGTTATCTATCCCCTACGAAAATATTGATTTTTTCGTTAATGTTCAATATACTAAATTGATCTTTAGTGTTGTTTTAAAATTTCTAAATACATTCTACATTTGTATTAATGTATATTAAACTCTCTTTCATGGTACATGAACATCATTTAAAAAATAATTTCAATTAATTTAGTAAAACTTCATAATACTCCCTAAATTAGCGGAACACTCACTATAAACTTCTTTTATCTTCATCATATGTTAGTGAATGATGCAACTATGCATTAAATTAGTATTTTCATATTTTCAATTTTTTTTCAAAATCTATGTGTTATCTATCCCCTACGAAAATATTGATTTTTTCGTTAATGTTCAATATACTAAATTGATCTTTAGTGTTGTTTTAAAATTTCTAAACACATACTACCTTTGTATTAATGTATATTAAATTCTCTTTCATGGTACATGGGCATCGTTTTAACTTTTTGTCAATTAATTTAGTAAAACTTTATAATACTCCCTAAATTGGTGGAGTAACCACTATAAAATCGCTATTTTCGAGAGAAACGGAGACAACAAAAGTTCCAAAATCTGTTTGTTAACGCCTACGAAAATATTGTTAATGAATGATGCAACTATACATTAAAACAGTATTTTCAAATTTTTTAATTTTTTGCAAAATCTGTTTGTTAACCCGTACGAAAATATTGAATTTTTCGGTAAATGCTCTATATACCGGTAATTTTTCGGTAATTTTTCGGTAAAGCCTATGATCTTTAGTGTTGTTTTAAAAACTATAAACACATTCTACATTTGTATTGATGTATATTAAACTCTCTTTCATGGTACATGGACATTGTTTTAATATTTTTTCAATTAATATAGTAAAACTTCGTAATACTTACTAAATTGGTGGACTAACGATTATATAATTGCTATTTTCTAGAAAAACGAATACAACAAAAATTTTCAAACTTCTTTGACCTTCATCATATGTTAGTAAAAGATGCAACTATGCATTAGAACAGTATTTTCATATTTTTTAATTTTTTTCAAAATCTATGCGTTAACCCCTATGAAAATATTGATTTTTTCGGTAAGTGCTCTATATACTGAAGCCTATGATTTTTAGAGTTATTTTAAAATTTATAAACACATTCTACATAATTATTAATGTATATTAAACTCTCTTTCATGGTACACGGGCATCGTTTAAATTTTTTGTCAATTAATTTAATAAAACTTCATAATACTTCCTAAATTGGTAGATTTAACCACTATAAAATCGCTATTTTCTAGAGAAACAGAGACAACAAAAGTTATAAACCTATTTGACATTCATCGTATGTTAGTGGATGATGCAACTATGCACTAAAACAGTATTTTCATAGTTTTGAAATTTTCTCAAAATCTATGTGTCCCAACGAAGATATTGAATTTTTTCGGTAAATGTTCTATATACTGAATCCTATGATCGTTATTGTTGTTTTAAAAACTATAAACACATTATACATTTGTATTAACGTATATTAAACTCTCTTTCAAGGTACATTGGCATACTTTTAATTTTTTGTCAATTAATTTAATAAAACTTCATAATACTCCCTAAATTGGTTGACTAACAACTATAAAATCGCTATTCTCTAGAAAAACGGAGACAACAGAGGTTCCAAACCTCTTTGATCTTCATCATATGTTAGTGAAGGAAGAGAAACGGAGACAACAGTTCCAAACCTCTTTGACCTTCATCATATGTTAGTGGAGGATGCAACTATGCATTAAAACAATATTTTCATATTTTTTATTTTTTTTTCAAAATCTATGTGTTATAACCGCATACGAAAATATTGAGTTTTTAGGTAAATGCTCTACTGAAGCCTATAATATTTAGTGTTATTTTAAAATTTCTTAACACAGTCTACATTTGTATTAATGTATATTAAAATCTCTTTCATGGTACATGAGCATCGTTTCAATTTTCAATTAATTTAGTAAAACTTCATAATACTCTCTAAATTGGTGGATTTAACCACGCATACATTTAAAACCTCTTTGACAATCATCATATGTCTGTTAAGGATACAACTATGCAATAAAAAAAGATTTTTAAATTTTTCTCAAAATCTGAAGGTTAACCCCTACAAAATTTAGTTTTTCGATAAATGCTCTATATAATGAAGTTTACATAAAATATTGAATTTTTCGGAAAATGCTCTATATACTGAATTTTCAAACTTCTTTGACCTACATCATATGTTAGTGGAGGATGCACCTATGCATTGAAACAGTATTTTCATATTTTTTAATTTTTCTCAAAATCTAAGTGTTAACCCCTACTAAAATATTGAATTTTTCGGAAAATGCTCTATATACTGAAGCCTATGATCTTTAGTGTTGTTTTAAAATTTATGAACACATTCTACATTTGTATTAATGTATATTAATCTCTATTTCATTGTACATGGACATCATTTTAATTTTTTGTCAATTAATTTAGTAAAACTTCATAATACTCCCTAAATTGGTGGATTTAACCACTATAAAATCGC
>NC_027751.1:924667-926893 GCF_000695525.1 Brassica oleracea var. oleracea
AGACAACAAAAGTTCCAAACCTCTTTGACCTTCACCATATGTTAGTGAAGGATGCAACTATGCATTAAAACAGTATTTTCATACATTTTAATTTTTCTCAAAATCTATGAGTTAGCCCCTACGAAAATATTGAGTTTTGCGGTAAATGTTCTATATACTGAAGCTTATGATTTTTAGTGTTGTTTTAAAATTTATAAACACTTTATGTATTTATATTAATGTATATTAAACTATATTTCATGGTACATGGGCATCACGTTAATGTTTTGTCAATTAATTTAGTAAAACTTCATAATACTCCCTAAATTGGGGGATTTAACCACTATAAAATCACTATTTTCTAGAGAAATGGAGACAAAAAAGTTTCAAAACCTATTTAAACTTCATTATATGTTAGTGGAAGATGCAACTATGCATTAAAACAGTATTTTCATATTTTTGAATTTTTCTCAAAATCTATGTGTTTCTACGAAATTATTGAATTTTTTGGTAAATGTTTTATATACTGAAGCATATGATCTTTATTGTTGTTTTAAAAATTATAAACACATTCTACGTTTGTATTAATGTATATTAAACTCTTCTTTCATGGAAAATTGGCATCATTTTAATTTTTTGTCAATTAATTTAGTAAAACTTCATAATACTCCCTAAATTGGTGGACTAACCACTATAAAATCGCTATTCTCTAGAAAAACGGAGACAACAAAGGTTCCAAACCTCTTTGATCTTCACCATATGTTAGTGAAGGATGCAACTATGCATTCAAGCAGTATTTTTCATATTTTGAATTTTTTAAAAAATCTATGTTTTAACCCTTACGAAAATATTGAGTTTTTAGGTAAATGTTCTATATACTGAAGTCTCTGATTTTTAGTGTTGTTTTAAAATTTCTAAACACATTCTCCATTTGTAAAAATATATAGTAAACTTTTTTTTATGGTACATGGACATCGTTTTAATTTTTTGTTAATTAATTTAGTAAAACTTCATTATACTCCCTAAATTGGTGGATTTAACCACAATAAAATCGCTATTTTCTACAGAAATGTAGACAACAAAAGTTTCAAAACTCTTTGATCTTCATCATATGTTAGTGAATGATACAATTATGCATAAAAAAAGTATTTCATATTTTTGATTTTTTGTCAAAATCTATGTGTTAACTAACCCTACAAAAATATTGAATTTTCGGTAAATTCTACATATACTGAAGCCTATGATCTTTAGTGTTGTTTTAAAATTTCTAAACACATTTTAAATTTGTATTAATGTATATTAAACTCTCTTTCATGGTACATGGACATCATTTTATTTTTTTGTCAATTAATTTAGTTAAACTTTATAATACTCCCTAAATTAGTGGACTAACCACTATAAAATCGCTATTCTCTAGAAAAACGGAGACAACAAAGGTTCCAAACCTCTTTGACCTTCATCATATGTTAGTGAAGGATTCAACTATGCATTAAAAAATAATTTTCATATTTTTAAATTTTTCTCAAAATCTATGTGTTTTACCCCTACGAAAATATTGATTTTTTTGGTAAATGCTCTATATACTGAAGCCTATGATCTTTAGTGTTGTTTTAAAATTTCTAAACACATTTTAAATTTGTATTAATGTATATTAAACTCTCTTTCATGGTACATGGGCATCGTTTTAATTTTATGCCAATTAATTTAGTAAAACTTCATAATACTCCCTAAATCGGTGGATTTAACCACTATAAAATCGCTATTCTCTAGAAAAACGGAGACAACAAAGGTTCCAAACCTCTTTGACCTTCATCATATGATAATGAAAGATGCAACTATATATTAAAACAATATTTTCATATTTTTGAATATTTTTTATTTTTTAAATCTATGTGTAAACACATAGATATTGAGAAAAATTCAAAAATACTAAAATACTGTTTTAATGCATAGTTCCATCCTCCACTAATATATGATGAAGATACAATAGGTTTGAAACTTAGATAGCGATTTTATAGTGGTTAAATCCACCAATTTAGGGAGTATCATGAAGTTTTACTAAATTAATTAACAAAAAATTAAAACGATGCCCATGTATCATGAAAGAGAGTTTACAATATATTAATAGAAATGGAGAATGTGTTTAGAAATTTTAAAACAACACTAAAGATCAACATTTACCGAAAAACTCAATATTTGTGGTAAATGTTCTATATACAGCCTATGATCTTTATTGTTGTTTTAAAA
>NC_027751.1:927174-927537 GCF_000695525.1 Brassica oleracea var. oleracea
AATTTCTAAACACATTATACATTTGTATTAATGTATATTAAACTTTCCTTCATGGTACATGAATATCTTTTTAATATTTTGTCAATTAATTTAGTAAAACTTCATAGTACTCCCTAAATTGGTGGACTACCACTATAAAAAAGCTATTCTCTAGAAAAACGGAGACAACAAAGGTTCCAAACCTCTTTGACCTTCATCATATGTTAGTGAAGGATGCAAAGATGCATCAAAACAGAATTTTTATATTTTTAAATTTTTCTCAAAACCCATGTGTTAACAACCCCTACGAAAATATTGAGTTTTTCGGTAAATGTTCTATATACTGAAGCCTATGATCTTTAGTGTTGTTTTAAAATTTCTAAA
>NC_027751.1:927570-930919 GCF_000695525.1 Brassica oleracea var. oleracea
CATGGGCATCGTTTTAATTTTTTGTCAATTAATTTATTAAAACTTTATAATACTCTTTAAATTGGAGGACTAACCACTATAAATCGGTATTTTCTAGAGAAACGGAGACCACAAAAGTTCCAAACCTCTTTGATCTTCATCATATGTTAGTGAATGATGCAACTATGCATTAAAACATAATTTTCATATTTTTGAAATTTTCTCAAAATCTATGTGTCTCCTACGAAAATATTAAGTTTTTCGGTAAATGTTCTATATACTGAAGCCTACGATCTTTAGTGTTGTTTTATAATTTCTAAATACATTCTACATTTGTATTAATGTATATTAAGCTCTCTTTCATGGTACATGGGCATCGTTTTAATTTTTTTTCAAATAATTTAGTAAAACTTCATCATACTCCCTAAATTGGTGGATTTAACAACTATAAAATCACTATTTTCTAGAGAAACGAAGACAACAAAAGTTTCAAACCTCTTTGACCTTCATCATATGTTAGTGAAGGATGAAACTATGTATTAAAATAGTATTTTCATATTTTTGAATTTTTCTCAAAATCTACGTATTAACCCTTACGAAAATATTGAATTTTTTGGTAAATTCTATTTATACCGAAACCTATGATCTTTAGTGTTGTTTTAAAATTTCTAAACATTTTCTACATTTGAATTAATTTATATTAAACTCTCTTTCATGGTACATGGGCATCGTTTTAATTTTTTGTCAATTAATTTAGTAAAATTTCATAATACTTCTTAAATTTGTGGATTTAACCACTATAAAATTTCTATTTTCTAGAGAAACGGAGACAAAAAAAGTTCCAAACCTCTTTAACCTTCATCATATGTTAGTGAATGATGCAACTATGCATTAAAACAGCTTTTTCATATTTTTGAATTTTTCTCAAAATCTATGTGTTTAACCCTACAAAAATATAGAATTTTTCGGTAAATTCAATATATACTGAAGCCTATGATCTTTAGTGTTGTTTTAAAATTTCTAAACACATTCTACATTTGTATTAATGTATATTAAACTCTCTTTCATGGTACATGGACATCGTTTTAATTTTTTGTCAATTAATTTAGTAAAACTTCATAATACTTCTTAAATTGGTGGATTTAACCACTATAAAATCTCTGTTTTCTAGAGAAACGGAGACAATAAAAGTTTCAAACCTCTTTAAGCTTCATCATATGTTAGTGAATGATGCAACTATGCATTAAAACATCATTTTCATATTTTTGAATTTTTCTCAAAATCTATCTGTTAACCCTACAAAAATATAGAATTTTTCGGTAAAGTCAATATATACTGAAGCCTATGATCTTTAGTGTTGTTTTAAAATCTCTAAACACATTATACATTTGTATTAATGTATATTAAACTCTCTTTCATGGTACATGAACATCGTTTTAATTTTTTTGTCAATTAATTCATAAAACTTCATAATACTCCCTAAATTGGTGGATTTAACCACTATAAAGTCTCTATTTTCTAGAGAAACGGAGACAAAAAAGTTCCAAACCTCTTTAACCTTCATCATACGTTAGTGAATGATCAACTATGCATTAAAATAGCATTTTCATATTTTTGAATTTTTCTCAAAATCTATGTGTTAACCCTACAAAAATATAGAATTTTTCAGTAAATATTTTTTTTTTTTAATTAATTTATTAAAATTTCATAATACTCTCCAAAATTAGTGGACTAACCACTATAAAATCACCATTCTCTAGAGAAACGGAGACAACAAAATTTACAAACCTCTTTGATCTTCATCGTATCTTAGTGGATGATGCAACTATGCATTAAAACATAAATTTCGTATTTTTGAATTTTTTTTCAAAATCTATGTGTTAACCCCTACAAAAATATTGTGTTTTTGAGTAAATACTCTATATACTGAAGCCTATGATCTTTAGGGTTTTTTTTAAATTTCTAAACACATTCTACTTTTGTATTAATTTATATTAAACTCTCTTTCAAGGTACAAGTGCTTCGTTTTAATTTTTTGTCAATTAATTTAATAAAACTTCATAATACTCTCTAAATTGGTGGATTTAACCACTATAAAATCACTATTTTTTTAGAAACTGAGATAACAAAAGTTCCAAATCTCTTTGACATTCATCATATGTTAGTGGATGATGCAACTACGCATTAAAACAGTATTTTTTATATTTTTGATCAAAATCTATGTGTTAACCCCCCTACGAAAATATTGAATTTTTCGGTAATTTCTATATGTATTGAAGCCTATGATCTTTTGTGTTGTTTTAAAATTTCAAAACACATTCAACATTTGTATTAATATATATTAAGCTCTCTTTCATGGCACATGGGCATCGTTTTAATTTTTTATCATTATAATTTAGTAAAATTTCATAATACTCTCTAAATTAGTAGATTTAACCACTATAAAATCGTTATTTTCTAGAGAAACGGAGGCAACAAAAGTTCCAAACCTCTTTTACCTTCATCATATGTTAGTGGAAGATGAAATTATGCATTAAAACAGTATTTTCATATTTTTTTATTTTTTCTCAAAATCTATGTGTTAACACCCCTACGAAAATAATGATTTTTTCGGTAAATGTTCTATATATTGAAGTCTATTATCTTTAGTGTTGTTTTAAAATTTCTAAACACATTTTACATTTGTATTAATGTATATTAAACTCTCTTTCATGGTACATGAGTATCGTTTCAATTTTATGTCAATTAATTTAATAAAACTTCATAATACTCCCTAAATTGGTGGGTTTATCCACTATAAAATCGCTATTTTCTAGAGAAATGGAGAAAACAAAAGTTCCAAACCTCTTTTACCTTCATAATATGTTAGTGGATGATGCAACTATGCATTAAAATAGTATTTTCATATTTTTTAATTTTTCTCAAAATCTATGTGTCCCTACGAAAATATTGAATTTTTCGGTAAATGCTCTATATACTGAAGCCATTGATCTTTAGTGTTGTTTTAAAATTTCTAAATACATTCTACATTTGTATTAATGTATATTAAACTCTCTTTCATGTTAATTGGGCATCGTTTTAATTTTTTGTCAGTTAAATTAGTAAAACTTCATAATACTCCCTATATTGGTGGATTTAACCACTATAAAATCGCTATTTTATAGAGAAACAGAGATAAAAAAAGTTTCAACCCTCTTTGACATTCATCATATGTTAGTGGAGGATGCAACTATGCATTAAAACATTATTTTTATGTTTTTGAATTTTTCTCAAAATCTATGTGTTAACCTCTACGAAAATATTGAATTTTTCGGTAAATGCTCTATATACTGAAGCCATTGATCTTTAGTGTTGTTTTAAAATTTCTAAA
>NC_027751.1:930976-932068 GCF_000695525.1 Brassica oleracea var. oleracea
TGTCAATTAATTTAGTACAACTTCATAATACTCCCTAAATTGGTGGATTTAGCCACTATAAAATCGCTATTTTCTAGAGAAACTGAGACAAAAAAAATTCCAAACCTCTTTGATCTTCATCATATGTTAGTGGAGAATGCAACTATGCATTAAAACAGAATTTTCATATTTTTGATTTTTTTTCAAAATCTATGTGTTGTTACAACCCCTACGAAAATATTGAATTTTCGGTAAATTCTATATATACTGAAGTCTATGATCTTTAGTGTTGTTTTAAAATTTCTTAGCACATTCTATATTTGTATTAATTTATATTAAACTCTCTTTCATGGTTCATGAGAATCGTTTTAATTTTTTGTCAATTAATTTAGTAAAACTTCATAATACTCCCTAAATTGGTGGACTAACCACTATAAAATCGCTATTCTCTGGAAAAACGGATACAACAAAGGTTTCAAACCTCTTTGACCTTCGTAATATGTTAGTGAGGGATGCAACTATGCATTAAAATAGTATTTTCATATTTTTGAATTTTTCTCTAAATCTATGTGTTAACCAACCCTCTACGAAAATATTGAGTTTTCGGTAAATGTTCTTTATACTGAAGCTTATGATCTTTAGTGTTGTTTTAAAAATTATAAACACATTCTATATTAGTATTAATGTATATTAAACTCTCTTTCATGGTACATGAGCATCGTTTTAATGTTTTGTCAATTAATTTAGTAAAACTTCAAAATACTCCCTAAATTAGTGGACTCCCTAAATTAGTGGACTAACCATTATAAAATTGCTATTTTCTAGAGAAACGCAGGCAACAAAATTTCCAAACCTCTTTGACCTTTATCATATGTTAGTGAATGATGCAACTATGCATTAAAACAGTCTTTTCATATTTTTGAATTTTTCTCTAAATCTATGTGTTAACCAACCCTCTACGAAAATATTGAGTTTTCGGTAAATGTTCTTTATACTGAAGCTTAAAACACATTCTACATTTGTATTAATGTATATTAAACTCTCTTTCATGGTTCATGGGCATCGTTTTAATTTTTTGTCAATTAATTTAGTACAACTTCATAATACTCTCTA
>NC_027751.1:932077-1005701 GCF_000695525.1 Brassica oleracea var. oleracea
TATTCTCTAGAGAAACGGAGACAACAAAGGTTTCAAACATCTTTAACCTTTGTCATATGTTAGTGCATGATGGAACTATGCATTAAAATAGTATAGTCATATTTTGAATTTTCTCTAAATCTATGTGTTAACCCCTACGAAAATATTGAGTTTTCGGCCTATGATCTTTAGTGTTGTTTTAAAAATTATAAACACATTCTACATTTGTATTAATGTATATTAAACTCTCTTTCATGGTACATGGGCATCATTTTATTTTTTTGTCAATTAATTTAGTAAAACTTCATAATATTTTCTAAATTGGTGGACTAACCATTATAAAATTGACAAACCCCTAAATTGGTGGACTAACATATGATGAAACTATGTGGGGAGAGCGGGCGGGCAGGGAGAGCAGAGAGAGAGAGATCGGGGAGAGAGAGAGAGATAGGGGAGAGAGAGAGAGAGAGCTGACGGGGAGAGAGAGCGGAGAAAGAATAGAGAGGGAGAGGAGAGAGAGAGAGAGAGCTATGCGGAAAAGGAGTATGGTAGAGAGAAAAAGAGAGTTACTATGCCGTGTGCGGACAGCCGGTCCACCTAATGTTATATAATGTGAGAAACTCAGAATATTTTTGGAGAAAGTTTTGTATTATATCATTGATTATGGAAATTAAGTGTAGTTGTTAATGTGAAAATTCATCAAACATTATCCTGTCAATTTTCACTGATCATTATAGGTAGTATGTCATTATAGGTAATATGTTTGTTTTGTTTTCACATTTATCTCCACTTAATTTTCTATTTATTCTCTTTAAATTTCAATTTTTTTGGAGACAATTTTATATTGTATAGATGGTAGAGAGAGAAAAAGAGAGTTATAGTATACTTATACACTCATGATATTTACTATGCCGTGTGCGGACCCGGTCCACCTAATATTATATAATGTGAAAAACTCGGAATATTTTTAGAAAAAGTTTTGTATTATATCATTGATTATGGAAATTAAGTGTAGTTGTGTAATGTGAAAATTCATCGAACATTATCCTATCAATTTTCACTGATCATTATAGGTAATAAATATGTTTGTTTTGTTTTCACATTTATCTCCACTTAATTTTCTATTTATTCTCTTTAAATTTCAATCTTTTTTGGAGACAGTTTTGTATTGTATAGATGGTAGAGAGAGAAAAAAGAGTTATAGTATACATATACACTCATGATAGTTACTATGCCGTGTGCAGACCCGGTCCACCTAATATTATATAATGTGAAAAACTCATAGAATATTTTTGGAGAAAGTTTTGTATTGTATGATTGATTATGGAAATTAAGTGTAGTTGTATAGTGTGAAAATTCATCGAACATTATCCTGTCAATTTTCATTGATCGTTATAGGTAATATGTTTGTTTTGTTTTCACATTTATCTCCACTTAATTTTCTATTGATCGTTATTGTATATGATTGATATATAGGAAAAACCAAAAACTGAATCTGAATCTTTCTCGTATGTACCATAGTCTCCTTCTCTTTGAATGAATGATATTTAATTGCTTTAAGTTAGATGATTTTCGATAGAAAAAAGGTTAGATGATTAAGAGCATTGCCACTTTCAGTTAAAGCTTTATACATTACCATGCAGGATTCACTACCTTAGTTGTTACCATGTTCTTCTTCTTCAACCCGGTTCTACCGACCTGATGATCATCAATCTGGTGTAAGCTTGTAATGATCTCGTTTGAGTTACTGTATGAGTATACACACGAGTTTTATGATTAGGTGAGGTGCATGATTTAGCATGATTAGAGAGTATATTAGTAGGGTCGTATTGGGTTTATGGACATTACTCAGTGATGTTGTTTGGGGTGTTTGATTACTTTAGAGTGTGTTAAAAAAAGGAAAGATCGTCTCCTGGTCGGTGTTTTGGATGGACTTAACTTCTTTATTGGTATGAGTCATCATCAAATGTACGTGCACGCCTTAACTTGTCAAAAGAAACTCATCTTACTTGTAAAATCGAATTTTTTGGGATTCCTATTTTTCCGATTGAAAGACATGATGATTGCTTTAAATTCTGACATATATTTGCTGAGTTTAACATATTCTGCCGATGCCATCCGCTCGTTCGTGTTGTAATTTTACCAAGCAAAACGTGATAACATACATTTTTTTTTGTAGTATAATCAAGATTCATATACCAGTCTATCTTGACAATACGCATGTGTTTAAAAAAAAAAGGGTATTACGTACACTTAAAAAACCATTAATAAGCAGGCCCAAATGGAGTTAAAATACAGCACCATCGTAACCTTCTGGCTATGGAAGAGGGTTTAATGTTCCCGGTTAGTGATAATCACGTCTAACTCAAACGGAAAACACATTTTCGTCACAGAGTTGTTTGTTTTCCGTTAAACGGCGTGAAAGATGCCGGAGACGAGTCAGGACCCGATCTCACTCACAGATCCGATCGATCAGTTACCTCTCCGGCTACTACGATCGGAGATCGTCCCGCCGGCTCCGTCTCGATCCAACTCTTCAATCGACTGGCTCCCCGACTTCGCCGGCTACTCATGGCTCGCTTACGGAGCTTCCTCTCTCCTCGTCGTCTCCCACCTCCCTTCCCCTCTCCGCGGCGAAGACTCCGCGAACGGACCGCTTTTCCGTCAGATTCTCGAGGTTTCCGGCGACGTTTCGTCTCCCGTTACCGCCGTTTCGTGGTCTCCTGTAACGCCGTCTGTAGGCGAGCTCGCGGTTGGGTCTGGGAGCTATGTTTGCCTCTTCGCGCGTGATCTTAGCGATCTGAACGGTAAGCCTCGATTTGAAGAAGCCTTCGTAGATTCTTTGAGCTTTAGTGGTTAAATCGTTCGTAGAGCTATTGAACATTTCAAGTGTGTGGTTGAATAGTCAGTGATGGATGTTGAACTGTGATGCCGTTGGACTACTAGAGAATGGTTATAGTATAGAACTGATACTATTTATCAAAGGAAATGATTAGAATGTGAGGTAAGTGGTTAAACCGTAGCCTATTTTCGTAGAGCTATTGAACATTTCAAGTGTGTAGTTAAATAGTCAGTGCAGGATGTTGAACTCTGATGCCGTTTTATATAACTGATACTATTTGATCAAAAGAAATGATTAGAATGTGTGTCTTCTTGCTCCCAATTTAGTTTGGATATTTTAAATTTGTATGTCTTTTATTCATATTCAGGTTCTTTTTGTTGGAGTCAGAGTGATGTATTACTGCAAGAAACAAAAGTTGAAGCGATTGAGTGGACAGGATCCGGGGACGGGATAATAGTTGGTGGAACTGATATTGTTTTGTGGAAGAGAAGGAACCAATCCTGGGAAATAGCTTGGAAGTTCCCAGGGGATTACCTTCAAGATCTGGTTTCCTCCACCTGGTCATTCGAGGGTCCTTTTGCCTCGGCAGCTTCTTGGAGCAAGTTTCCATCGGAGTGTGATGAGGCAGGTAAAGGTGTCTTGGCCTTTTACGCTGACGGGGAGATATATCGTAAAGTTGAATTGCCTCATCCTCAGAGGATATCCATGATTCAGTGGAGACCGGTGGCTGCAGAGCAGTCTGTAGAACGCGCGGGGAAATCAGTGAGGAATGTTCTGATGACGTGTTGTTTGGATGGGGCTGTAAGGTTATGGTGTGAGGTAGATGGTGGAAAGACTAAAAAGGGAATGAAAGATGTGCATGGGCATAAAAAGTCGTTTTGCGTGGCAGCTGTGGTAGAGATAAATCAGGTCTTGGATGGTTGTTTGGGAAGAGATTTATTTGTTTATTGGGGAACTCGCTCAGGGGGTATATTGAAAACCATCGAAGGTACTAATCAGTTGTTTTCCACTGAGAAGTATGATCATGAGAATGTTGGCAACTGTGAGTGGTTGGTAGGGCAAGGCCCTGGGAAGTCTGCTTCTTTGTGGGCTGTCCATTGTCTTGATGACATCTCTCCTATGAGGTTTCCGAGGATTACATTGTGGGCGAGACAAGAAACAAATGAAACTGGTCTGGAACCACTCTCTATAACTGATGCTACAGGTTTTTCTGATCGATTACCCCTTAAGAAAGTTTCTGTATTGAGAAACAACCTTTATGGCACGCTAGATATCTGCTCTTCCATTTATTTATCTTCGCGCAATACGATATATTGGTCTTCCTTGCACACGGTAAAATCACATGCCTCAGAAGATTCACCTCCAGAGAAATCCAGTGTATTGCAGTGCATCACGGAAAAAGTATTAGATCTTGATGGTCATGGTGGGAAAATTCTTCAGGTTGCCTTTACTCCTATCATAAGCGAGGCGGGATACACTGCGTCTCTGGATTATAATGGTTTGATAATAATCTGGTCCTCTTGTGATTATTTGAACCGTGCTATTGACCATCCTATATCAGTTTCTTCCTGGAAACATTGTGGACGGCTTCAAAATCAAGAGTTAAGATTGAAGTACACGAGTATATGCTGGGCACCTTCATCATTGAATGGTGAGAGCTTTCTACTTGCGGGACATGTACAAGGCATTGATTGCTATAGTGTGAGGAAAGGCGGGAGCGGTTATGGTGGTTTTCTTACCCATTACATAAGTACCATACCATTTGCAGTTAGCCAGCCTTTGGAGAATGGTCCGTCCAGCATATTTGCAAGACCCCTGTTAGATTCTTGTAGGAAGACATTCAAAAGTAACAGATTTTTGCTTCTAAGTGTATGGATGAAAGATAAACGGTTTGATGCGCTGTCATGGAGAGTAACCCTGCATCATTTTGATGCAGCAGGAAGCACCTGCGACTGTCATTTTCATGAATTTGATAGCATGGAATCGGGCAAGTGGTTGTTCGAAGATACTTTTGCTGGTAAGAAAAATTGCATTGCTGTGAGATCATGCTCTTCAGAATTACCTGAATCTCATCGTTATGATGAAGTAACTAGTTTTGCTGTGGTCAATCCGAGCGGCAGGGCCCTAGAGAAGGACATGAACATTGAAAGTCAAGCTTATACTATGGCAACTGGTCATGCTAATGGCTCTTTAAAACTGTGGAGAAGTAGTCTTCAGGAAAGTTCAACACCTTCCATTATGTGGGAGCTTGTTGGCATGCTTACCATTGGCAAAAGTCCTGTCAGTGCTATATCTCTAACTGAGTCGGGACACAAGATCGCAGCCCTCTGTACAGAGAATCATTCAAAAGCTGTTCGAACAATTAGCGTATGGGAGATTGTACACCTTCTCGATTCAGGGGTTCTCATACTAGAGGATAAGTTACATGTTGATGCAGAGGTTGTTGCTGTAAGATGGTCAACTGTGGGAAATGATCAGCTAATTCTTGGAGTTTGCACACAGAATGAGATGCGGGTATATGGTATTGCTCGGCAACCCTGCAGAAGTACCAGTTTCGCTGTCTCTGATTATTCTTCAGAGGCACAAATTTGGCAATGCTTCGCTGTTACTCGTACATTTTCTGCTATTCATGATTTATGGTGGGGATCCAAAGCCATGACTGCACTGGCTCATAATGATTATGTTAGCCTACATGGTCAATGGCTGGCCGTTACTGACAAGAAGCAAAAGACTGATAACAATCCAGAAATTTTTGCAGCCAATCTTCCGAAACTAGTGAATACTACAGAAGGCAGAGACTCTGAATTGTTATCTAATAGTATGCCTTTAACTGCGACCGCATATGATTCAGATACTCTTAAGGACACGACAAGCATGTTGCATATTGTGGAAAAGTTAGGAGGCGCCTTGCCACTCTATCATCCTCATGCCCTCCTTGTAGCTATACGTTCAGGTGATATGCTGCAAGTGTTTTTTTCCATACTTCAGTCAGTTCTGAAACTAAGCTGTTTAGCTTTTATTTAGCTTTCCCTTCTTATCTTTCCTTCGTGCAGGAGCATTACATGTGTCATGCGGTTAATTTCACCTAAGCTAAAGATTGTTACCTCTAATGTGTTCAGGCAACTGGAAACGAGCAAGCGCAGCATTAAGGCATCTTGCTGAGAATATTACTTCAGGTGATACCTCCGTGAAGGATCACGGTGTAAAGTCAGATCTTTGTCAGGATATCCTTTTGTCAAAATATTATGAAGGGTCCGTCTCCAATGGCCCAAATCTTAAGGATTTCCATTGGGGTGGGACATCTGGTTCAATGCTACAGAATTCTCAGTTTCAGGCAGGGTTGCAGTCAAATTTCAGTATGGATTCTTATAGTCCCAATGGTAGTCAAAGTTCTCCTGCAACAGACTTGGAATTTACTGGCTTCTGCGAGCAGCTGGAGAAGTTATCAGATGAAGGAAATATTTCCAGGACAGAAAAGATACAATACTTTGCAATTGTTGATCTTCTTCGTGAAATTGGTAATCCACATTCGACTTCTGTCTATGCAAGTCTTGATGAAGCTGGGAGAAGGTACGCTAATTCTGTAATTTTCTGAATTCTAGTTGACTACGGACCACTTAAGTAACATGGGGTTGCGAAAGAAATATGTTCCATCATGTATGTTAGTTAACATCACATTTATGTAACTCGCACCGCCAGATTTATACCTTATTCAGAAAAAAAAACTCTAGCTGGTTTGTGGGCCTTATAAGTTACATCAGTTGCCACAAATTGATCAGATGTTCTTTTAATACTGGGGGCAGTTTTTTTTTTGCTTTGCTTCATTAATAACACTTTATGCTGATTTGTATTCATGGATTTTTGTGTTCTGTCTGCTGTGTAGATTTTGGATCACACTTAGGTTTATGCAGCTGTACTTAGCTCGAAGTTCTGGCAAACCAGCATCTGTAGAAGAGTTGGATATTGACTCTAGTATGATAGGATGGGCTTTTCACTCAGAGTCTCAAGAAAATCTGTCTGGTTCTCTTTTACCCATTGAATCATCATGGCAACAAATGCGATCACTGGGTTTTGGATTTTGGTGTTCAGATGTAGCACAGTTGCGCCCACGAGTAAGTTTTAAAATTCGATGCTTGGGTCCAAACTAGCTATGCAAGAACCCATGTATCAAAACTCCTATTTATGCTTGCTTTCTTTCTTTAATAATTTATTTTTTTACCAACAAAGAGAGACTTAGGGTAAAAGAAATAGATGTGCATCTCTTATTTTGATGCTATTTCTTTTCTGTAGATGGAGAAGCTGGCCCGACAGCAATACCTGAAGAACAAGAAACCTAAAGATTGTGCGCTTCTCTATATAGCTTTAAATAGAATTCAAGTTTTGGCTGGTCTTTTTAAAATAAGCAAGGATGAGAAAGATAAACCCTTGGTGGGTTTTCTTTCACGCAATTTTCAGGTATTTGCTGCAAGCCATATTCTTTTTTCTGAACGACTTCTGGCATCTAATATATCACATCAAGTGACATATCTCCTAATTTGATGCATCGTTTTACAGGAAGAGAAAAATAAGGCAGCAGCCTTGAAAAATGCGTATGTGCTAATGGGTAAACACCAACTGGAGCTGGCTATAGGTTTCTTTCTCCTTGGAGGTGAAGCTTCATCAGCGATAAATGTCTGTGTGAAAAATCTTCAAGATGAGCAGCTTGCGCTCGTAATTTGCCGGCTTGTTGATGGGCAGGGTGGGGCACTGGAAAGTAATCTTATAAATAAATACATACTCCCATCTGCTGTTCGGAGAGGAGACTTTTGGCTGGCAAGCATACTTAAGGTAATTATAATTGTTTGCAAATATTGTTATCTTGTGAATTCACCTTTCAAATTATGACTATGAAGCTGTCCCTGTTTTATACAGTGGGAATTAGGAGAGTATCATCAGTCAATTCTTGCTATGGCTGGAAGTCTAGAGAAGCCTGCTAATGGGAGCTCTACTGTTACTTCAAATCACATCTCTTTTGTGGATCCTAGTATTGGATTATACTGTCTCATGTTGACTACAAAAAATAGTCTGAAGAATGCAGTAGGGGAAAGAAATGCTTCAAACCTTAGTAGATGGGCAACCTTGATGACTGCTACCGCCTTCAGCAGATGTGGGCTTCCGGTAAGTTGCAACAGAAACTAGAATTTGCTTGCTTACAAATGACAAAGGACTTGGGTATTTCTTCCAAAATTTGCATTTTTCTACCAAAATACCAAACGAACAAATCGTGATTAGGCTCTATTTCATCTTCTTTTATAGTTTCTGAGATTGTGTTTGGTCGTCCGTCCTGTCAAATCTAATTGTGTCTTCTTTTTGAGAGTTGCTAGCTCGAGGCGTTAGAATGTCTTTCAGCATCTGCCAGCGGTCATGGTGGTACGCATCAGGCTAGCGGTCAAATTAATGGACATTTGGGTACTCCACGTGGTCTTCTTGAGCTTTCTGATTCTAATTCGTCTAATTGGGTATCAAGCGGTGTTTCATCTACTGTGGACACTCGTTTTAAACTGAGTCTAGCCGCACATTCCCTCTCAAAGCTATTAAGGGAAGCAACTGCACTATTAAGGAATTCTGAAATTGTTTTGTGTGAGAAACTCTCTGGATTTCAACATAATCTACAAACATCTTTGGAGCTATTTTACCAGAGGTTTTTTTTATCTTCATCTTTCCTACGTAATACGGTACGCAGTTTCCACTAATAATACTTGCACATCATATTCCTTTTCTCACTTAATCTAATTTGACAACTCATGTATTTTTGACTGCCATGCGTAATCTGCTACTTTGTTTTCTATCGGCAGATGATTATGTCAGCATACAACAGTGGGTTACTACTATCCATGGGATACAATGTATTTCAGGAAAATAGTTCCTCAGGACGCTCACTAGATAAGTCCCAGACAAATGAAGATCTCCTCCAATATTCAGCTTTGTGTAACTTGATTCTAAAAGCGACCGAAGAGAACTCGTTTATATTGTCACGTATCATTGCTGCATGCAGTGTCACTTGCTTTCACTCAGTGCCATGCTTAGAGGAAAACAAGGTGTCATCTGGACCTGAGCCAAAGTTGTCTAATGCTTTACGATTTTACTTTCAGGGCATTCTGCAATCCTTCTCTAGTTTTGAAACCACTATAAGGCTGTGCTTGAACTCCTCTTTGGAAGACCTGAAAACAAGACTCGCCGTTGTTCTTGATTTAGTCGAATATTGCTCAAGACTCGCAATGGCTTGGATCCTGGGGGATGTAGATTGTCTCTTTCGAATGGTGCAGCCTTTGACGATATCATATTTTCATGGACATATGCCTCACGAGGTCGACCTGGAAAGCCTGAAGAGAGTGTACCACCAAGAAGTTTCTGTTAGTGTTCCAGATGCGTCAGATGCAGGACTTAATTCTATTGTTGAGAACAACGAAGTTGGATACCCAGTGAACTCAATTCCAGAAGATGAAAGGCGTCTTGTAACACAAGCATGTTTCTGGAGGCATGTTTCAGACTTTGTGAAACATAAGATGGTATCGACTTCGATTGATCTAGATGATGGTATCTCGAATAGTGAATCCTCAGAGAAATTTGATGCTCAGACATCGTTCGATTCTAGTGGTGACATTGTATGTATAACTGAGAAGATCATGTCCGTTCTGGGAAAAACACTGGTTAGCACCATAGCTCAACTGTCTTCCTACCATGTAAAACAACTTGTATTGTCCTTGAAACAGAAATTAGAGAAGAGAATTCAGGTTCCTACCTTGTTATGGTTGCACGGATGTCGGGAATCTCAGGCAAATTTTATTAATCGAGCTATCCCAGATTCAAGTACAGAGAATGAAGACAACAGCGACCTTGCAGTTTCTGTGAGGTTTTGGAAGCTTTGCGTTGATCCTCATTTAGTACTCGAAGCTTTCTTGCTAGAAAATTTTGACATATCTGAATGGTCAAAACTTAAACCATTGGAAGATTGGAGCAATATGTACAGAGAAGTAAAGGGGAAGAATGAGCTCAATGCGCCATGCAATCAAGATGGTCTGAGTAGTAATGAAGTGGCTTCACTTGCAAACCACGCTTCTAATTCTTCGCAGAAAGCTGCAACTGCCAGTGAAAATTCTGCTTTCCAGGACCCCAAAGAAATCCATAAGAGGACCGGGGAGCTTATACAGGTAATTGTTATTCTTACATAAACGAACTTGTTACTGATTAACATTTGTTATCTTGTGTGATCGAGTATTCTTATCTTTCTAACAGGCCATTTGTATCAATGCCATCAACCATCGGCAAGCTGCACTGGCTAGCAACCGCAAGGTCAGTTATTGTTGCAGTCTGACTTAGCACTTGTTCTGTCTTTACTTTCTTGTGAATTTTGTAAGTTGTGGTAACTTTCTATAGACTATGCGTAAAAACATTAGCCATGCATAAATTGAGTCTAAATCCTGGAAAACCTCTAATCATCTTTATCCTGCATGTGTATGTCGAGATAAAGGTTTCTGATGATATTGCATGTTGCCGTAGCAACACCGAGTTTATGTTTGTTGTTGCAGTGTTTTTTTACGGGTTGCATAAATATGGCATCAGACACAAACACATCCCTAACTGTGGATTCTGTTACATGCAGGGTATAATTTTCTTTAACCAAGAAGATGGTGGTCCCTGCTATGATCAGTCAAACTATATTTGGTCAGATGCTGATTGGCCACGTAATGGTTGGGCTAACTCGGAGTCAACTCCTGTTCCAACATGTGTCTCACTCGGTGTTGGTCTTGGGGACAAAAAAGGAGCACACCTTGGGTTAGGTGGGGCTACTGTTGGTGACTTTTCACTTTCCAAGCCGGGGAAATCTCACAGGGTTCCGGCTTACACTGGGTTAGGAGTCTCTGGTCTAGGTTGGCAAACTCAAGAAGATTTTGAGCAGTTTATTGATCCTCCCCCAACAGTTGAAACTGTTATTGCAAGCGCATTCTCTAGTCACCCAACAATGCCTCTCTTCTTGGTTGGCTCAAGCAACACTCACATTTACTTGTGGGAGGTATGAACCCAAACATTTGCTTCATATGTTTAATTTCGTTTTTTAATCAGATCTACTGAATGTTAACGATGATAAAATGGATCTTGTGGATCTTATAATGCAAACATTAAATCTTGCAGTTTGGAAAAGACAGAGCTACTGCAACTTACGGTGTCCTGCCTGCTGCAAATGTTCCTCCTCCATATGCTTTGGCGTCAATATCAGCAGTGCAGTTCGGTCCATGCGGACACAGATTTGCTAGCGCTGCACTGGATGGGACGGTATGCACTTGGCAATCAGAAGTTGGTGGAAGAAGCAATGTCTATCCTGTTGAGTCATCTATTTGCTTCAATGGCTTTGCATCGTACGTTTCATGATCCTTGAGTCTTGAACTTCTCGTTCCCTAGTATGTCAATAACACTCCGAATTGGAGTTATTGCAATCAATCATGAAAGTCACCATTTTTCTATTGTTATGGTTGCAGAGATGTAAAATATATTAGTTCGAGTGGATCTATAGTTGCAGCTTCAGGATATAGCTCAAGTGGTGCCAACGTAGTTGTATGGGATACTCTAGCTCCCCCTTCAACATCCCAGGCGTCTATCAGTTGTCATGAAGGTCTCTTCCATTTGAAAACTGCAGACTAATCACCACTACTATCTTTTTCACATAGCGCTAACTCTTATTAACTTTTACTTTCTCGAAGGTGGTGCACGCTCAATCTCGGTGTTTGATAATGACATTGGTAGTGGCTCGATATCTCCAATGATTGTAACTGGTGGCAAAAACGGAGATGTTGGATTGCACGATTTCCGGTATATCGCAACGGGTAAGATGAAGAAGCAGAGGAACGCTGACGGAAGATCTTCGACTGATGGAGATCAGAACAAGAATGGGATGCTTTGGTATATACCAAAGGCTCACTTAGGTGAAAAAAATCTATACCCTTCCTTTTCTATTTCTCAGAAATTCGACTGACATTGATTGATACATGCAAAATCCAGGGAGTGTGACCAAGATATCGATGATACCACGGACAAGTCTGTTCTTGACAGGAAGCAAAGACGGAGATGTGAAACTTTGGGATGCAAAAGCAGCAAAGTTGATTCATCACTGGCCTAAACTACACGAGAGACACACTTTTCTTCAACCAAACTCTAGAGGCTACGGTGGTATCATCCGAGTAAGTAAAACTGAAACCTTTTGGTTTGGCTTTTCGTTTATTGCTTATCAAATAAGATTGTTCAGAGCAGTTCTTGTAGTCCCTATTGAATTCAATATTTGTATCACATGGTTCAAGTTTGAGTTTCTTGTGTTAAAAAAATGTGGTGCAGGCTGGGGTGACAGACATACAAGTTTGTCCGAATGGATTCATCAGTTGTGGTGGTGATGGCACTGTGAAGTTCGTCAGCCTCAGAGATTCCTAACTACTACTGCCGAGAAAACGAGCTTAGCCTTGAATGTTTCTATTGAATACGTGATTTCTTCTCAAAAGGTATATTTCAGATTCGTTAATTTGTTTTTGGTAATGTATTATTTTTCCCATCTATGGTATATTTTGTGTGTTCGCATACACGCACATATAAGAATATTACGAAGAATTGCCAAGAAATGTTGAATTGACCTTAATCCAGATTTTTAAATTTTTATTTGACTTGACTTCAAAATCCATATCATCATCATCTATTTATCTTTGACCTGGTTTGCATTGACTTGGTTGCATCGGATTTTTGACCGGATTAATCGGACTGGTTCCAATCAGATTGGAGATTTTAAAGTTGAATAAAAGATTTAGGCTGTCAATTTTTAGGATCCGTTTAACTGTTATTTTACAGCTGAGTATTCTTTTCTTTTTTTTTTTTTTTGTGTGGTTAATATTGCAAAGTGTACAATTCGAGTTTGAAGCTTTGTTTTTGTTCAGCAAGCATATAAAAATCCAGGTTCAACCAATAATACTTTTTGATTGATGTTGAGTGCGGATTCAGTATTGTAGAGATGTATTTTTAAAAACATTTTGATACAGTATAATAAAACCAAATAAGCCTGAATAAAAATATTTATCAGCTCATATTTTGTAAATAACTAAATAAGTACTTGGCCAACAGAGTTTAATAAGATTATGAAACCCCTGGCGGTCATTGTATTACGTAGTGGATTATGTTATCTTGTGGTTATATATTAAGCAGATGAAATGATTTGAATCATCAATGTTTGATTATATTAGCACGTATTATTTCATAATGATGTTAAGATAACACAAGGGTCCATTTCATTAAATAAATATTCAAAAGAAGTTGGTTGTATTTCTTATATGGTGCTAATTATGACCGAATATATTAATGCTGACATTAAGCATCTTATTAGAAAAATCTTATTTGTTTAACTTCTATTGGATCACATAATAAATTAAAAAATGTATAGTGTAACTATCAAATGGAGCATACTGGACATAGACAATTAACTATAATGACTTGAAGGAACTTTGCTTCACCTAACGTTCTATTTACTAGAACGACGCCCACAATATTTACATTCTGTGTACCTAATTTTCAAATCCATTGTAAACCAAATTATCATGTTAAACGAAATCAATGCTTTAGACAGGTTTTACTAAAAGTAAAAAGTTATTCAATGCTTTAGAAAATGTTAGATGTTTTATAATTAATGTTTTGGGATACACTTAGCGTCATGTTAGAAAAAAATACGTTAATTTATACCGCGCTAGGTGTTAAATTCATTCGAGATAGTTTAACTCATCTACAAGTTATTTTGTTTTTTTACTATTATTAATCAGGACACAATTATCCAGAGTTCCCTCCAAATGATAATGTAGGATAAAAGGTCTTATCCGTAAAAAAAAAGAAGATTTATTAGAGAAAACGAAGCCCCACTCTATCTTCCTGTATTACGACACGTGTAATAAATATCTAATCGAACGGCTCTCGTGTAAAATCTATGGGGCAAAATCCGTGGTTCCGACACAGAAACATAACTATGGGTTCTTACTAAAAACGTAACGGTGTCGTTTTAGTGGAAGTTTGCGTGCTGAATAACCCAGGAAGAAAACGATAACTGCAAGAGATTCAAAAGCTTAATCAGAAGCAAACAAAAAAATATCTGACAATTCTATCTTCTTCTTCGTTTTTTTTTTCTTTGTTTCCTCTCTTTCACGAGAGTGACTTCTCAGTTTCGATTGATTCTTTTCCTTTTCCGCTCCCGATTGCTTACTCTTTCCTCTGGTTAGTTTTTTTAAATATGCAAATTATTATTGTTTCTCTGAGATATTTATCAGTTTCTAGGTGATGATTATGATGCCGACAATATAGGTAATGATCGGGTTTTGATGTTTTGTTAGAATCCGCCGCTAATTTCGTGTCTTAAGTTTAATAATTAAGTTTGCTTCAGACAAAATTAGGAACTCAATCTTCAGTTTCCGTTAAAGCAAAACATCAGATTCTCTGTTATTGGGTGATGAGATCTGTCTTTATTTGTCCATTTTCAGACAAAAAAGATTCCAACTTTTTTTTAAAAAAAAGATTCATTTTCTTCTATAAGTGGAATCAAGATATGATCTTTCAATTGATTGGTTCTGCTTTTGTATCTTCAGAGAGTATGGTGAAATGATGGCAGCAGGAGAAGCAAGAGCTGTGTGGCAAAGAACAGTTAACCGTTACTTTGTCCAAGAAGACGCTAAAAGAGCTCCCAAGTTAACAACCTCTTGCCAATCTTCTTCATCAACTGTTTCATCTAAACAGGTTGAAGATTCTGGATCTTCTCGTCCCGTTGTTGATCCACACAACCAATCATCATCTTGTGCAGGTTTCATGCCTCGTCATCCAAACCCGAACTTCCCTCATATGTTACCACACAACACCAGTTTGTGGGGACATCACCATCACATTCAGCAAGACCACAAGGAACAAGTGAACACTCCATTGGAAGCTGAGGTTGATATCTCTGAGAAGAAACCTGAATTGGGGGCCAAGTCTTTTAAGTCTGAAAGCTTTCAAGAGTTTATAGAGTTGATGGAGACAAAGGAAAGTTATGTTTCTTTTGGGAAAGATGAATCCTCCTCTGAGAACAAGTTATTGAATGAGCTACCTTTCGATCCGAGCTCTCCATGGAATCCTCTCTCTAGCGAGAAAGCTGCACCTTGGTGGCGAACTACAGACAAAGATGAACTAGCTTCCTTGGTTGCACAAAGGTCTCTAGACTTTGTCGAGAACTGCGACCTGCCAACACCACAGAAGATGAACCGCTCTTACTACGGTAGTCCACGTTCTTTCGACTCTGATGCATTCCGGGACCACTCTATCCCCAACCAAACCACCCACGCGCCAAGGAGAGGAAACAGCTTCAAGAACAGAACAGAGGAGGCTTCCACCGAGTCTGACTTAAGCAAATCAAAGCTGCTAGAAGCGCTGAGACGCTCTCAGACGCGAGCTAGGGAAGCTGAAAACATGGCTAAAGAAGCGTGTGCAGAGAAAGAGCATTTGGTGAAGCTTTTTATCAAGCAAGCCTCAGAGCTTTTCGGGTATAAGCAGCTGCTGCAACTGCTTCAGCTTGAATCACTTTACCACCAAATCAAGAGCAAGAAGATTGAGGACAGCAAGGAGCCGCCACCTGTTTCGATCCCTTGGAGCAGTACCAAAGGGAGAAAAGCGGGGAGAAAGAGAAGAAGCAAAAGGAGTAAACCGAATGGGTTTGTTGGTTTAGCATTGGGGATGAGTCTGGTTGGTGCTGGTTTGCTTCTGGGATGGACTGTTGGATGGATGCAGATGCTTTCTTTCTAGTCTGAAAAAATCACTCTTTTTCTAAATGAGCAGCTTTGATAAATGAGTATGTAAACTGTTGTAAGAATTTTGTTAATATTGTGTTTCTAGTTTGATCTTTTTTTTTTCTTTCTTAAGATGAAATGGTCTTTCATGTAACATATGCATATGTTAAGTTGTTAGCTATATGATCTTTCTTTCATGTACACAAAAATAGTTTTATGTATCTTTCGTCATGTCATTTGCTTTTGTTTTGTGGATTTATTGAAATTTGAAAGACTTTTTTGTAGGTAATTTACATTAAATGTAAAAAATGTATGTGTACATAATTTTTGTTCACTAGACTTTAGTGGTGAGTCTGATGAATAAAATTTACTTCCTCTGTTCTAATATATATACGATGTTTCAAATGATTCTTCTTGTTGTTTCAGGTGATTTTTGTTGATTCACATATCTACATAATTTTTTAACTGATTACTCCGACCCTTTCATTTTAGTTGTCAATTTAGGTTTATACATACAGATTAAGAAAACATATAATTTTGTATATTTTCAAAATAAAAACACAATTACTTATACATCTGGCCATATTTCAACCAATAGAAAAATAAAGTGGAGAATCTTATTAATAAATTTTGCATTGAAACTCTAAAACGACACTTATTTTGAAACGAAATTTTTTCTTTATAACGATAATTAAATCGAAACAGAGGAAATATATTATATTTTTGATGTTACGTATATAAAAAGTAGGATTTTTAATATATATTATTGATGTAATATAATTAAGTTAATATTAGGATCACTTTTTTTTTTGTCATCTATATTAGGATCACTTAAAACAAAATAAATAGCTATCTCGACTATAAATCATTCTTTAGATTGGAGAGTCACATTAAAGGAAAAGCAAAAAAAGTTGTTTACCACTACTACGTGGCAAAGCCCATATAGAACTGCGAACATTACCCGACCCGACTTGAGAGGATCCTTTAAATGGATAGTCCGGAATCAAATGAGACTATACTATCACCCGAATCGAAGAAGAATCATAGACACAATCGACGACGACGAGACTGAGAGATCAGATAGTGCGTGCGAGAAAAGATGCCGGTGATGGAGAAACTCAGGATGTTCGTCGCGCAGGAGCCTGTCGTCGCCGCCTCCTGCTTAATCGGCGGTGTTGGTAATGCAACCCTAATCCAATCTCTCTATTCGATTCGTTGCTCCCCAGATCTAAGAATCGGGGGATTGTCTAGCTTCGCGTTGAATCGAATTGTCTAATAATGTGTTCAATTTTGGTCTGAGGATATAGAAAATGCCTCTGAGGGATCTGAGATTTGCCATATCTAGGGTTTTTTTTTCAAAGAGGGTGGGATTTAAAGTTTGGGTCTTTACATGTGTTAGATGATGAGGGCTTCTTTCATTTTGTATTAGTTTGTAGAAAGACCATCTCTTTGTTTGATTACTGAGTGTGAATGCTTCTTGTAGGACTCTTCTTGCCTGCTGTGGTGAGGCCTATTCTTGACTCGCTCGAGGCATCTAAGCAAGTTAAAGCGCCTCCACTTACCGATGTAAGTATTTAGAACACATTCATCTGTGTGCAGTTTCTTTTACCAGTCTGTGTTATATGGTTAAGTATTTGGATTTCACCAGTTGCGTAGATAGTACTAGTTTGTGTTTGCGTATATCCTTGTTCTGAATTTCTCTCTGTGTTGTAACATAACAATCATCTCAATGTTTTGCTTCTCTTCACTTTGCTGTGTATTGTTTGCACTCTCTTATTAGTTCATGTATGTGTCTCTGTTACATTCTATGCTTTTCGTCATGTCATGATCACGTTTTGTTGATTTCACAAACAAGGATAGAGACTTTTTAGTTAACCCCTTGTTTAATAACTCAGTACTTGAAATATGCATAGGCAAACACAATGCTTTAAGTGTGTACTCAGATCCAATTTTGCTTCTTTTTTTTTTGCAGGTTATTGCTGGAGTTACAGGGAAGAAACAGACCTAATCCGAGCAATGATTTCATCTGTTTTCCTACATTCAGATCATCATTATTCCTTTTTGTCTTTAACTCTTTCTATTTGCAAATGAAATAAGCCAAGACTCCATCTTTTTTTCTTGTTCTGGAACTTTTTATACAGGCATTTGTGTTTGTACACTCTTTTCATCTTTTTATCAGATGTAATGGAAAAGCTTGAAAGTTTTTGTTTGCCATGGCTCATGAGTCTTGAAATTATATATATATATAGTATACATTTATACACACACACATCACAAAGATGATAGTTTTACAATATGATGAAATTACTAGTCTTGCATACACTCTTAGTAGCTCTTCTGATCCTCAATACGTAGATAAGAAGATGATCAGAGTTTGTCTTGTAAAGCAGTTGACAATATTGCTCAAAGACTCTCTCTTCTCAGCTTCTGTTTCTTCCATGGCATTGCTTGCTTCAATCCCTTACATAAACCTCCCTGCAATTACCCAACCAGACCCTACAAGTAAGAGACATGACTTTTGGGAAGACAAAGTCACAAAGAAAGAACTGTTACTTTACCCAAAAGTGAGATCCTTTTAGAGAGCCACCACCACCATGGAAACTCCCTGAGCTGTTAAACTTCATGATTTTCATGTTGTTGTTATTATTGATCTCACCTGCTCTCTCCTTCTCCGACGGAAAGACATAACTACCCCTGACGACAACGTCCCCTCTCCCTTTCTTCCTAATGAACCCAAAGAGCCCATGCTTCCTCTCAGGCAATGGCAATTCACCCGGAAGGAGCAAGCGTGGAGGCAGATCAAGACATTTTGGGTAAGGAAGAGGAAGAAGAGGGTTCTTGGGCTTGCCTGGTTGCTCTTCCCAGCAAAAAGGAACAGAAGCTAGAGTGTGAATAGGAGAAGCAAACACACTTGGAGTTGCAGGTGACGAAGTGTACAGCAATGATCTTGACTTTGCAGCCAACACAAGAGCCAGCTTGTCCTTCTCTTCTCTCATTCTTTTTGTTTACTCTGTTTCTTTCTTGCTTCCTTCGTCTTCAGCTTAAGGTCTTGGTCTCTTTTAGTTTTAGGTAGTGGAGAGTGAAGATATAGTAAGATAAATGCAATAAATGTGTCTCAAAATCATTTCTGATTATTAACTGATCGGACGGTGGAATTTTTGACTATTGACTTAAATAGACAACCATTCATAAAAGTCTATACTCTCTTGTAAATGGAAACACGTCACCAATGTTTATTATTCGCTTTTTTACTATTTTAAAAATATATAATGTTATGTTGCATCTGTCTGCATCACTATATAGTATGCTTTGAAAAAATATACATAAAATTAAAATGAATAGTAATAATAACTATAACCCAATTGATAAAATTTGCGCATGGGACTGATGTTCCAGCCATTTTTTTTTTTTTTTTGAATTATATAGAGGTATCCTAGCTATCTTTTTGCCGTCTTGATCAATATATTTTCGTTTAATCAATGATGATGTGTGATTAACATTTAATCATCTCTTGTTCATGCAACTTATCACATAGTGCTTGTGATACTGTATTAAAGAATTTTTTTGAGTTTGAAACTAATTGTATACAAATAATATAGTGAATGACTTATGACTATGGAGCTGACGTCAAAATTATCTGCCGACAAATGACTTTATTGTGAATCTGTGATTAACGATGAAAAGATAGCCGGAGCTGGACCCAAATGTTGTTTCATGCATCAGTGAACGTTCCCACCGACAGCAAGCTTATTATGATCTCTCTCAAGCTTAGTGTGCTTTTGCCAAGTCTAAAGACCAGAACGATGATTAACTTTTATAACAAAATCACTAAAGTACGACGAATGTGGTCTTAGGTGACGGTTTTATAATATTAAAGTCGATAATATAATGAAAAACAAATAAAAAGAGAGGTGGGTCTTTTGTTACACGGAACACAAGATTAAGGGAGCAGGTTATTTACATTTGTCTTCTTAAATACAATTATTATTATTTAATGAAAAATGATTTATCATACCAAAATTTATCAAATTTGCATGTTTTTGGAATGACCACGTTTTTATAAATAGGCTAGCTAGTCAAACTGAGTAGAACAGTGTTATGGGCTCCTTATATAGGCCTACATTACTACCATGATAATCATTTTAATTAGGCCTAAGAACGATCATAACATCCACAAATAAGAACTAGAAGGGTTTAAAAGACAAGAGAAACTGGTTGATAAAAAAAAAAAAGACAAGACAAACTATAAAACATAGTAAGCAAATACTAATCATACAATCCAACATGAATAAAACAATTAAATACGGATTAAACAACATTTTAAATACAAAATATCATCTTTTTATGAGAATCAGATCAATTTCAAAGCATTTTATTTTTTCTTGAAAAGAGAAAATATGATGTTAAATAACGCATCATATTTTATTCTTCTAACACATCATATTTTATTCTTCTAACACATCATTAGTCATTACAAGTTTACGACAAATGTATTATAGTCTTTTATGTTAAATATAACAAACCATCTAATGGCTTCAACTTATAAAACAAACCACCTAACTTTGCGACTCAATGAGACAATCCAACCCAAGAGCTTCGTGGTAATTAAAGTTTAACTGTCCTTTGGTCGGGTTCAAGCTGTACCATCGTACATTCATCATCCAACAATGACTTTGAGCTCATTTTCTTGACCTCATCACTCGAATATATGAACAACTTCTTTGCCATCTTACAGAACTCACTACAAATTTCAAGAGTTCATGTTTAAGAAACAATCATAAACACTTTAGAGAGTGAGAGAGACAAGAGAGTTACGTACTCCCATGGATCATCTCCTACAAGCATCATGTCTCCTTCATCATCAGTAAACACAATAGCCCATTTGTCTTTCGACCTAAGCTCTCCTTCAATCTCAAACATCTTCTCTAACTCACTGATTAGTTCATCGTATGATCTCAACAATGTTAAATCAACCGCACGTCCCACCGCTGTTCCTTGCATTTGCACCTTTTCAAGAACAAAACACACACAAACGTTTGTCTCTTTCTTGAATATCAAGTAAAGAGTTAAAGGTTTAAGTTATTTACCTTGGTTCGGCTTCTTGTTGATGATGTTTGCCGCTTCTGATCCTTCGACGAGTTAGGATCTTGACATTTGGTAGAACCAGAGTTATTTGAATCAACGCTTATTAGTTGCTTGTCAGGAGGGTTTGGAGCAGAAGCAGGCTTGCTCTTGAGATCGAATCCGAATAACCTACAGCAACTTGTGGCTGGAGCCTCGGTTTTGTTCGAGTTTCTTTCACTTGATGGATCTTGAAACAACAGTTTGAGTGATGGACTTGGCTCGTGGCTCTTAGGGAACCTGCTCAAGAAGTTAGAAGCCCCAGGACTCCCAGTGATTTCTGCAATGCAGGAGACGAAAGTTTAACCTAAGATCTGGTCAAGATTCATAAACCGAGACGTAAAGCTTGTCTTTCAAGGTACCTGAAACTGATGAATCAATGGGTCTTGACCGCTTGGACTTTGAGTGTGGTTGAGTAGGCGATGTAGTCAGCGTGGATGGCAAGAAAGGCTCAATCTCCCACGGTGAGACCTTGTTTGGTCTCTGAACTGTAGATGGCTCGTCCCATTGGATCTAAAGGTAAACAAGAAAAATATTAAAACTCTCAAGAACCATTAATATTATATTATCTCTAGAGAATGAATCATATGCACTGAACCTGCAAGAACCTCCACTTTGAAGATGGCCATTGAGGAGATAGATCTCCAGTCCCAACAATAGTACCCGTAAATCTGAAGAAGAAACTCAGCAAAACGTTTAAATAACAACAACAATCAAGACAAGCAGGGCCGATCCTGAGATTTCGGGGATATAGACAATTTAGTAAAAGTTATAGGCCAATGGTTCACTAGTCTATGCTCAGGACCGGCCCCGAAGACAAGACTAAGAAACAAACAAAAAAGAGGGAATGAGAAAGTTACATTCTCTCAGGAGACTCTTCTCCTTCAAACCTCATCCTAAACCTCATACCAATACCAAATCCTTTCTTCATTGCAGCCATGTACTTGTTCACACTTATTATGAACTGGCTTATCCTGAACATATCAAAGCTTTATTACCATCCCTTTGCTAGCTGGAATCCAAAGCTTGAAACATTTACCTCGGCTTGTACAAGACAACAAACATAGTTGTTGTGTTAAAAGCATGAGAAGCTGTAGCAAGAACTCCCAAATGCATACTCTGACTCGAGATAACCGATGCAGGCATTGTGCTTTGTTGCTTAGCTAAACGTCTCACGCCAACTCGTAGATCACCAGTTTGATGACCCCTTGAAACAAGATAATAATATACAAAGATTTACTATGAAGCTCACAAAGTATTACTCTGAGGTTTTTAAAACTACCTTAAGAACACAAATGCATCTCCAGCTACAAGTCTTTTAGAAGTTACAAATGTACTCCAACCAGTTGTAAGTAAATGTCTCCTCGGTTGTCCTATGTAATGACAAACACATTAGACTCGTTAAGCTAAAGAAACTCTGAGAGAAAGAGAGAGTTTGATTACCTCTGAATATATGCTTAAACCTCCACTCATATCCGTGGAGATCTCTAGCTACCAGTTCTTGAGTTGGTGTAGCTTGTGTCATATCCTAAGAAAATCAAAAGATTTAAGCAAAAGAAAAGCCAAGAGTCTAGAGACGGAGATCATGGCCGGTCCTGAGTAATAAGGTAGTACAAAATTAAAATGTGACTTCTAAAATTTTAGAAAAATTTACATATGTAAGTTCTCAAATTTTTATATTAAAAAATTATATAAGGTAGTACAAAATTAAAATGTGACTCCTAAAATTTTAGAAAAATTTACATATGTAAGTTCTCAAATTTTTATATTAAAAAATTATATAAACTTCTCAATTTATATAGAATTTTTTTTTACGAAATTGTCTATAGCACCTAAAATCTCAGGACCCGAGATGAAGGATAAAAAGCATTTACAAGTGAAGGAAGACACTCAGTGGCGTGTTTACGAAGAACAGAGAAGCCACCATGAGTACTTGTATCAGAAGCTGTTAGAATCTTAACAAAGGAGTCAACAGTTTGTTTGGCAGGTTCAGTTACAGGTGGATCAAGGCTTGTGGGTTCACTTTGCTGCAAAAAAAAAAACAAATTTGAAATCAAGATTGTGTGTGTTTGATTAATCTCACACATTAGTCAAAGAAACTTACATCTTCTTCAGGTTGTAATGTGATCTGAGCGTAAACCTCATCTGTTTCATGTTCAGCTTTTAACATGACATTAAGAACTCGACACAGTATCTTTGGAGGAAGATTAAAAACTGGTATGTCTTTATCAACGACTCTTTGATTAGTCGAAGCTACCAACTGCAAAACAAGAAGTCTTGAGATTGTGAGATTGGAGAAATAAGAGAAAGAAAGAAGAGACTTTAGAGTTTGAGCATAAGCTTTACTTGTTCCATGTGACCTTGAGGGAAGTAGAAAACTCTTTCATCATAACGAGGAACTTCCACAAGTGGCCCTGCACAAGCTTTCCATAGCTCCATGTACAGCTGATCATCTACAACACTCTCCATCGAAGGAAGTAAATAAAACCAAAAACTAAATTAAAACACACTCTCAAAGCAACTAACTCATCAGAGAAACACACAAGAAGAAGAAGACAAGAGTCATCAAAGAAGGGTAAGAAGAAAGTAAAAAGAAAATAAAAACTCTATTTTCTTTAACGAGACACGACGGTTATTATTATGTCTGTATTCATTACAGAACATTATAAATTCATTACAGGAGCACTGTTGGTGTTTGGTTATTTAAAAAACATTTAATTTAATTTAATATTTCTTTTCCGGGTTTTCCTCTTTGGCTTTTCAGTTTCAGTTACGAAACTTCTGCCTTGCACACTACATGTCGTGTTTTATATTCCGTCGCAAACGTCCTGCAGTTTTGCCTTTGTTGGAAGAAACGTATGATCAATTGTTATTAACTTTTTTTTTCTTTTTCATTTGATCATACGTTTTTGTTGTGTGATCAATTACTGATGTATAAAATCTCAATAACAATAATTGATCACACAACAAAACGTAAGATCAATTATTGCTAAGAGCGAATCTGGAACGTTTGATTAAAGACCACGGTTCTTGTCCATGTTGTAGGTTAGTAGTAATAAAAAAATGTAGTAGTTTAGATCTAATTATCTCATCTCTTTACTACTCAGTACTCACTCAATACTCAATACTAGCTTCTTTTTTTTTTTTTTTTTTTTTTTTTTGTCACAAACTCAATACTAGCTTCTTTAGTTACCAGTTACCACCATAATAATAAGGGGCGTGAATCCAAAAGCTGGTTTTTAATGCATGATCCCGTTACGGCTCCCGTTAAGATATGACGGAGACGTTACTTTCTCATAGCTTGTGTCTGGAACGTGGCAGGCAAACGTGTTGGCTCGTGAACGTAGCGGCAGAGAGATTTTGCCATTCCATCGAACGTTATGGTCAAAGGGCAGGCGTTGGTAAGCGTGCTCAGTTTTTTTGTATTTATTTTCACGTGTTATTTGATCAGTTTCTGGTCAAAGTTTTCATTGAATTTCTATCACTCGCTCTTTTTTTTGTTTCTTCGTGCTTTCACGCTGCAACAAGCCAACACCGATAATGATTTTTAGTATGAGTTCTTGTTTTGCGTAGATTAACGAAAATGGCTGTTTCAGTTAGTTCGATTACAAAAGACATCTCTGTTCTATGATACTAACACCAAATAGAATAGTAAATACAATCGATTCTTAAAAGATAACTCGAGATCGCTCACGTAGACACTATTTTCTTCTTCAAATTATTCTTATCTGCATGGAAAATTATGCATTACGTATCACATCGATTCCAATGATAACGTTTAATATTACAAAATAAAGATAAGTGTTTTTTTCGAGGGGATGTAAATATTTTTTATATATTCGGTTTCCATTATTGTATAGACTATTTCTTTTTTTTTTCTTCTAAGAACTAATTTGACAAAAAATGGTATTCACTGTTATGTTTTTTTTTTTTGATAAAAGATATATTAACTGTTATGTTTTTTTGTTTTTACAATATATTTCCTTCAAAATCATAAGAGAACTTCATTTCATTTAAAGTGTTATTGTAAACTTTAAAATATGTTTCATTATAAATGTCGTTTTATATTTTAATGCATATGTTTTATATAGTTTTTCCATTGTTTCCTATTTTAACTTATTAATTAATAAATTCAAATAAAACAATTTGTTAATTGAGGGTATAATAAATAAATAAAAAATTTAATATATGTGAAAAACCTTAAGCGATGAGATGAAACGGAGGGTAATTGTTGATGACATAGAAAATTTAACGATTTTCTCAACAAATTTCTTCAGGAATAGCTTAAACATATTTTGACAGGTTGATTGTTAATGACATAGTTGCACCAAGTCAAGTGCGCGCGGTTATGGCGGTTTTCTATGTACATTTTACAAGCCTAGCAACTACTACGTCAACCATATATATGTCTATCGGTCTATATAAGATATTCGATGTTAGTACTGATTTTAACAAATATACATATATTAGTGTTGCATTATTATCCCGATAAGTATTTACTCAAGTTGTAAATACTGCTTGAGTAAATACTGCAACGAATGCAGAAAGCTACTTTTTTACAGATAATAAATAATATTGAAATATAAAGAGAAAACGAACAATAAAAGTTGAGGACCGTTTGCCTTAAATTGTTGGTTAGGAATATGATTATTCAAAGTGGTTGGCAACGCACGGATGGGAATATTTTGATTATAATATATGTTTTCTATATTTTTTTTTTCCATCTAAAGTTTATTAAAAGGCAAAGTCCATAAAACGAAACCACAAGATTACAAAGATAAAGCCCAGAAACACATGGGCTAACCAAACCGCAAACCATTTTTGGGCCGTAAGCCCATCATCCTAAACCCAAAGGCGCCGCTTCATTCACTCAAGGTTCGTGAACGGGACGCGTGTCAAGATCCTCACTGCGAGGGACCACGCATCACCCGGCCGCCACGTGTTGACCGAATCACCATCAGAGAGGCACGCGTCGAAAGATCGAAGCCCCACCTCTTCACCGGTATGCAAACCACCGTCGCCACAATCCTCGGAAATCCACCAGAAGTCGACAACCGCTTCTGCCAGGATCAAAGAGAAAGCGCGACCAAATCTCCACCCTGGAGCCCAAACCCGTTGAAGCTATTGATCTCGAAACATCGATCTACGCTTTAAGAAACATCAAACGTCTACGATCGAATCAAAAATCAACAAGGATATTCAGAACGAGAGTCGATTGGACAAAGGAAAAGCAAAAGCGTAGATCGAGAACTGGTTCCGGATCTAATCGGAGAAGAAGCCGGAGAAAGGACGGTGCTATCAGAACCACCGCTTTCCCGGAGACGATCGCCGGCGAAATTTGGTGCTGTTAGAGCCACCGTTTCCCGGAAACGAAAGCTGGCGACAGCGGTGTAAAAGGTATCACCGCTTCCCAGAATTAAGCTCGCTAACCGGAGATAAAATTGATTGAACCTCCGGAAGAGATTTCATCTCGATCCTTCCTCTGTGACTGATTTTAGAGAGAAGACAGAGCAAAAGGAGAGAGAAATCTTTCTTTATATGTTTTCTATATATAATTGCTTACTTGGTGGTGCAACGGGAATAATTTCACAATATTTAACTATTATTTGTGTTATGATATTATTTTTAATAGTCTGTTTAATTTGTTGAGAATTATAGTTAATCATTCGTTTAGTCATAATCGCCACATCAATAACTAAGAAAAACGAATATTCGGGTTGTAGATATGTATATCTCAAGTCTCAACTAATAGATCGTCATCGAGTTGTTTTTTTTTTAATAAAGCGAAGTTATGGGGAAATGACGTCATGACCTCATTTTGTAATTGAATTTCCATGAATGAAAATGAAATTATACGATAACTAAACAGATATTAATTGGCTTTTTAGTATTTGTTGTTTAAAATAAATATAACAAAACAGTAAAAGAGAAGAGAATCAAGTGTGGTTGGCTTAGGGTAACAACACATCAAGAAAAGGAGATTTGATTCCAACGCCGTATCTATTAGTATCTTGAATACACTGTTGCACAAATTAACCTAGTCATCTTTTTGCTTAGGAATACCGACTTTGATATATTTTTATAAGTTCTTAAAAGGTTAATTGGACATTACATGTTCTGGTCTTGAATATCTTTCACTATTCGACTCATATATTTGAATAAACTTTACATAAGATGTTTACCACGCATTCTTTTACACATATATTGTGCATGACATATGTATACGTTGTATACTGTAAACATATACTAGTATTTCAGGTCAGAGTAAGCACATAACTATATTTATTAGCTAATTGACTTTATTTCAATCATTTAGTATGCGAGAAATGACCCTTCCCTTCACTAAAAGTGTAAGGTCATAACTCGTAAGGAATCTCCAAAACACTAAAGCTCATGGACCTCGCTAATAAAGGTATCAAAAACAAGATTAAAATTCGGTTTAATTATAATATGGTTATCTTTGTTACCATCTGTACAACGGATCTGATCCAATTATTCGGCTATAAGTTAGAGATTAGATTCGTGTAATTGTAAAATATGCAACTTGTGAATTTACAAATCAGACGAATGCGCTTGGATTCAAGCTTTCTTGCTATGGTTTCAGTTTTCATAACTATTCATAATAAAGTCAAATAAAGATGCATATCTCTACAAGGTCGATATATTAGTGCCTCGTCGATCTTTTCATAAAAGCGCATTTTCAGATCATTTTTATCGGCATTATGATCAAAATATTATTTCTTTCATCAATATATATGTAGTAGAGTATAAACATATTGTAATGATCAAGTATATTAGTGCATGTGTGTGGACCGATAAAACTTAGGATATCTTATGGAATATTTCTATAGTTTAGTCAAATAATTAAATTAAAAACACTTACCTCCAACTCCAAGCCCCCTATGCCGCATATATTACCAAGTTTTTTTTGAACTTTTAGTATTACCAAGTTTTTTCTTGTTTCAATATCGTTATTAATTAATCGAGATGAATATCTAAATAACACATATAATGTGGTAGTGATATATATTTCGTTATAAGAAATCGTATGTTAATATATAAGCGAATGAAAATAAAGGATTGTGTTAGATGTTTTCTTTTTTGAGAAAGGGTGATTGTGTTAGATGTTAATCAGTGTTACAATCACAGGCACACATATATATAGATAATGACATATTGTCAAACAGAAATCTCACATGGAGAGTACTACATCTATTGGCATGTTCCGACCAGCTTGTTAAATTTCCTGCTACATAAATATATAATGAAAATAATAGAGATTTTTATTTAAAAGAATAATTAGTACGAGGAGACATATGCACATTTCAAAAGATCGCTCTTTAGCTCTTCTGCTTATAATGTTCCTTGTTGAGTGATGTAATGCAATTTCTTTTGAATGCACGCACATGTTCTGAAACCTCAACCCAAAGTGTGATCTCACACACATGCGGCAAATATGGTTTTCATTTTTTGTTTAGTTTCATACAAATGCAATGAATCATGTATGATATTGATTCACTTATTAGGGATTGCATTATATTTTCCATATAGGGAAATTAACATTAAACACACAATACTGATATGCAAACAAATATAGAAGTTGTAAAACAAAACAAAAACATTTTCCCGTCTTAAATTTCCAGAGTTTTTTATAAAAATATGTTTTGATCTTTCATTTGTGAGGATTTTCCCTCAACATATCTTCTTCCGGCGACTCCATGATTACACACTTTAATAAAATCGATATATCTGCAGCGGATGTGTGCACAGGTTTACCTTTGTTACATAAGTGAAGGGATTCCAAAGTATACTTGTTTGTGTTTATTATTACATTTATTCTAATAAAGGCACCTCTCACATGTGTCAAAAAGGATTGGTCACATCTTCTTAGAAAAGTTAGGGGGAAAACATTTAATATCGGTCAACGAAGTGAGAGGTGCACACAAAAAAATTCAAAGAAGTAAGCTCTTCATCTCTAATTAGAGCATGTTTATCGCTGACTCTTAACTACGTTTTTAGACTAATTATAATTAAAAAAAACAAGAGGTGTCTCTTAATTAAGAGAGCCAAGAGACGGCTCTTACGATGCACGTGTCACCGCAAGAAAAAGAAGAAAGTCGTCCTCGGTGAGCTTCCCAACTTGTGCAAGAAGAAATCAAAATGTCCCAAAAGAATCAAAGTCCGACATCGACACTAGATCTGACGATCCCCAGATGTGTGCTCCCTACGTCACCGGAATCTTCGTGTATCTCCGTCAATTAGAGGTTAGCTTCCTCAATTCACAATCTCGATTTCGAATTTCGATCTGGGTCTTATGTAAAAAAATTGATTTTGGTTTGAAAATTCTGAATCAGGTGAAGGAAAAGTCAAGGCCTTTGATTGATTATATAGACAAGGTGCAAAAAGATGTAACGCCTGATATGAAAGGAGTTTTGGTTGATTGGTTAGTTGAAGTTGCTGAAGAGTACAAACTTCTCTCCGACACTCTTTACCTAGATGTCTCCAACATCGACAGATTTTTGTCTCTTCAGACTGTTAATAGGCAAAAGCTTCAGCTTTTGGGAGTTTCTTCTATGATTTTTGCCTCGTAAGCAACATCTTTTTAAGTTGTGATGGTTGTTGTAACATGTTCCCTGTTCTATCTTTGATCCTAATCCATTGGTTTGGAGCCTGTCACAGCGGAAATTGTTGAGAAATATAATCTTTCCTTCAGAAATCAATGCACTTTCTTTGGACTCTGGTGCTCTGTTTTCTGTGCTGGTGGTGGAGATTGCAAAGTTTCTATCGGTGCCTTCAATTCCTCAAGTGACTATGCGACACAAGCTCTTGGTTCAGTATCAGACCCAAGGTACTTCTTGTTCCTGGTATTAGATACTTTCTTCTTCTTCTCTTTTGTTAGCATCTCGTATAACTTAATATTCAAACTTGAACATAATGCTTTGTTATTGACTCAAATCATATTTGTTTGAACACAACAAATATGTTAGATATCAGTCCTCTTATACTCTTATATGGTTTCTTTAGGTACCTAAAACTGGGGAAGGAAGAACCAAGGTTAGAGACTAAATGGTTTAACGAGAACAGCTATTCCAAAATGCCAATGCTTCAGTTACATAAAGGTAATGTCGAAACCTTTCAATGTTGAGGTTTTTGTTTATTGTGGTCTTGAAAGCTTCTCTCTTTTGGATCTTGATGTTGTCAGAGATAGTAGATCTCTGTGAGTTTCTGTTACCAACTTGAGGGGAGAAAGCACGACGTGATAACAGTTAACAAGAATGAGTCTTATCCACGCTTCCTAAGTAGTATTGTCTGTATATTCCAGACACTGCTGTTTTGATATGTTGAAGTTAGTTGCCCGTAAACTTTTTTTAAGAACCTTTAACTTAAGAAACTACTATTGAAAAACTAAAACTAGGTGTTTTTTAACATAAATTCTGAACTAAATTTTAATAATAAAAAATTGACTAGGAACCCAGTTAAGGATTGCAATAAACATGCTCTTAGGGAATCTGGTATTTTTACACTGCAACGTCTCTTAATAATCTATAAATTTGTAACCGGTGACCAAAAAAATCAAGAGAAACATTACATACTTTAACATTCATAAGAAATGTTACCATTTATAAGAAAAAAAAATTTCTTTTTATTCTTTCTCATTCTTTTTATCGTAGAAAAAATATAACAAATTTGTTCTTCGTTAAATTTTGATAAAAAATAATCATTTTTTCATAGTTCCAACAATTTCTATCTTTCTTTTCCTATATGTTTATATTGCTGCTATGATAGTTATTAGTTAGACCCTTGGTATACATTTTCGACAATAAGTTCGACAATATCCGTTTCAAAAAGATAAATCACTGAACTATATTATATCCTTAACTAACTTGGAGTACATATGAAAACCTACGGTTTATCACCGGAAATAAAAGTTCAAAAGGAAAGTAAAACAACAGACAATATTAGTTAGTTCTCTAGCTAATTATTGAACACTACGTGTGAGTGGGTTCATTGGATCTTACTTTAGCCAATCATCCACACAAAGCCACATATAAATTAAAAAAAAATTGAAAAGAAGTCTAAAGAAGGAATTTATTATTATTATTTTTTTTGAGCAGCAGAAGGAATTTTTTTTTTTTTTTTTTTTTGTATTAACAATGAGTGGTCCATATTGTAATTTTTCTTACATTATCTAAAAGTATGTCATTTCCTAGTATTGTAAAATGAAGATGAAAATAACAAAACGAGGGGACCAGATGATAAATCACATGATCATATCATATGAGACCATCTCCGTTCTCACTGCCAGGATGGGTCTCAATCTAAAACATAAATAAATAATATAAATGCTTGCCGGAGATAACAATAAAATAAATGTCAATAATTGATATCGCCGACGGTGGTAACAGGGGGAACTATACAACCAGCCTATATTTTATAAATATCACAAATTAAAGTATAAAACGATAAAGTTTTTGGAAATAAAAAAGGACATACCTTCAAGACTTTTGTCCACATCAAATGATTTTATACAATAATGTTTGCAAACTAAATAAACTAAGATTAATAATAATAATAATATTATTAGTTTCTATATACCAAAAATGCATTTTTTTTTTTTGACATCACCAAAACTGCATTCATGTGTTGTCAATTGGGAGATCGTTAAATAAAATTAGACATAGTCTAGTAGGTGCATATGATTAGCACCAACACTGACCTAACAGCCTCTTGTTCCCCATTTTCTCTCCTTTTCCTAATTTTATACAGTCCACCCCACTAATCATCTTGTAAAAGCATACTTATTCTGCTATGCGCAAACTAAACAAAAATTATTTTCTTCTACATAATGAATATCCTTAATTATATCCTTAATTAAATTACGGGCCATCCATCACCTAGTCGAACCTGTCAGGCTCTTATTACAAGCCCATTTGACAAGCCCACAAATAAACTATTCTTCCATATTGCAGAAACATTTTTTAGATGGTAAAATTTTAAGATGGGACAACGACATCGACAGAACAGAATGCACATAAACACATAGTAACATCACCATTCAATAGATAAATAACAACACCCCCCATGAAAATTGCCAAAACCAAACAAAGAAACTCATGTTTTGTATGATAATGCTCTTGTCCCTTGTCCAAATGAGATGAAACTCCCGATTTAAGACCCAAAAAAACAATGATAATGCTTATACCACCACTTTTTCTTCGCAGACGCAAATGCCATGTTGCTCGCCTTTCTCCTCACACTCATCTCTCCTGTTACAGTCACATCAACATCAAGATTTAATCCTAAATCAATAGCCAAGAAGACAGTCACACCGACATGAAAACAATCTCAAAGTACAGCAGACCACTTACTTTCAAACGATTATGGAGTTGTAAGCGCTGCAGAGCTGAAGCAAAGCTGCCTGGTTAGCTTTTTCGAGATTCTCACCAATTATCTGAGGGTATCTACCAGGAGAAGCAGCAGAAAGCCTGGCCAAAGAAGCAACCACGAACTGCTTCGGATCTCTAATGTCTGGGAGAGGATCCGCTTCTCTTCTCCCAGCATTGTGAAGACTCACAAACGCAGCTGTGTATCCAACATTCTCCAAGACGTCTGGCATTTCAGGTTCTTCAACGGCTCTTTCCTGCTCAGGCCTTGAAACAAGCGTCACTATACTGTCCAGCATAGCTCCCCAGATCTTAGAAGCTGCTGGATGAAGAAGGTCTGGAGTCTCACATATGAGTCTCGTTGCGGCAACTGCAGTTAGCTTTACCTCGACACTTCCCATGATCAGCTTAACGTTTGGAATCCAGAATTGCTGCACGATGGTAGTGAAAATATTGGGCTGAACAGTATTCATAGTGTCAACAAGATGAGCATGTCCGTGCTTCACCAAAAAGAGGGACATGAATACCACTAGCGATTTCTGGAACTTAATAGTCTTCTTGTTCTGAAGACGTGTGAACAGAGCACTCCATACGCCCGTCATGTACGGAGCAATGGCACCGTAGGCGAGATACTCGATAACAGTATTGAGCACATAAAACCCTTGCTCATCTGTGCTAGGAGCTGCAACCAGTTTCTCAAATATTCCCAGCACTTGACTCAACCGATTCTCTTGAGTGACCTCATGAGGTGCTTTCTGAAGGAAAGCCTGGAGCAAACGCACTAGAGCTGGAACATTGCCGCTTCTCTTCCAAGACTCAGGCGACAGGAGCAGCAAGAAGATCTGCATGTAGTTCGGGGAGAGAGGCGGTCTGTTCAGCTCAACAAGCTGAGCTAGCAGCTGAAACGCGTAAGGCAAGAACTCTGCAATGTCATTGGCCAAAATCATCTGCAGGCTTGGGAAGAGACTCGTTTCAAATGCAGATATAAGAGAAATATCACGTTCACATGCCCTACGAACAAGTACAGCCACAGACTCGAAGATGTAGTGATTAAACGTAGGATTCTTAGGGTTTTTGCAAACTTCACTAAGAACAGAGGTCAAGCCACCGATGCAAGGTCCAGCAACCTCACCACTGATTTCAGCAACACCGAGGACCCGCATTATACACTTCATAATATATTGATTCTCCTCAGATTCAGGAAACTTCAGTGCATCAAACAGATTCGTCATCAACTGCAGCAAAAACGGGCTTATATCACCAGCTACATACCTGCTCCTTCCACCTTCCTCCTTTACTAGCAAGAGCTTCTCTATGCAGCTAGCAGCATATGAGTGCACCACGTTCGACTCTGCTTTAAGGAACCGAACCAGCTCCGGGAACAACTGCATTGCAAAGGGCTTTGGTAGATGACTGCGAAACATCGTTAAGAACTTCAAAGACCCTGCCTTCAGCATTGGAAAACTGTTGACGTCGTGGCTTTGCAACTCAGGGAGAATAATGCTTGCAAAGAAGCTTTGAACATCAATAAGATCTGTGGATACAGACGCACCCCCTGCCTTCTTCGTAGCCAGCGAGACGACCAAGTAAATTGCACAATCCTTGTCTTTCCATTGCACAGCCGGATTCGATGAAAAGGAGCTCAAAAGCTTCTGTATCTCATGAGAAACCACTTCTGTCACCTGTCCTTTGTAGTTTGTGGCAAGTCCTTTAAGCAGCTCACAAGCGATCCTCCTCCTAGTATCCACATCACTTCCCTCCATGTCCCTCCGGATAAACTCAATATAGTTCATCTCAAAAAGCTCTTCATCTTCATCCCTCAAAGAAACATTGGGAATCACAATGCTCTGGCAGATTTCCTTAATCACATTCTCGCCTGCAAACAACGCATGGTGCGCACTCGTGCTCACAGTGGTCAAAAACTTGATTGCAGTAGTAGCTAGCTGATCCCTACTAGGAGACTTCGACACATCCCTGAGTAACGTCCACACGGCTGATGCAAAACCCTCCAAAAACTTTTGGAACTCTTCTTCGTACTTCTCCATGTACAAGTTAATGTTCTCACAAACAGCTGCACGGAGATCATCCACAAGCGTCAAACCATCTTCTGTGCTCTCCAAGGCGGGATAGTTCGAGGACAAACACTTCTTAAACACTCCCATCCACTTCTCCATATTATCCTCGAAGAACTCAGGCAAGTCCTGGAAGTTCAACGAGAAAAATATCCTGCAGCAAAGCTTCTGAGACTCAAATAAAGGCTTAAGGTTCGCAGCCGATCCACCAGAGCTCACAGCGGAATCAATCAACGAATCCGTTTTAACGAATATCTCTTGCAACGGAGGAGCGAAAATCTCAAGGCAATACTTAATATCAAGAAACAGCTCATCGGTCCTATACTGATGCCTAAAGTTCTTGAAAATCGAATTAGCCGTCCCGAGGATACCGTTAACGGCCGCGTAGTCCCCGGCGAGAGCAGCCTTCTGGAGGCTGGAGACGAGCTCGGGGAGCAACGCAGGCCAGTTTCTCGGGAAATCGTGCTTACCGATGACGGCTAGGGCTTCGCTGAGCTGGCTCTGGATCCTCGGGGAGGAGGAGAGCATGAGGGAGACGATCAGCGTCTTGATCTGCTCCTTCTCCGAAGGTGTGATCGGAGAGACGCCGGAGTCGGCGGAAGGGAGCCACCGCGAGCGGAGATGGTTCTTGAAGTTGACGGCGGCGGCGTGGCGAGTCTGCTCCTCGACGGAAGGCTCCGCGATGAGACGGAGCACGACTAAGCCGTAGTTTGGCAGATCTGCGGCTTCAGAGAGAAATCTCTCGGCGGCGCGGCGAGGCTCGGGGATCGGGGAGAGCGTGTGGAGGAAGCACTGCGAGAGGTTCTGGAGAGTCTCCGGATTCCACTCCATTGTTCGATAGAGTTTAATCGATCGATCGCAAAAGAGACGGCGAAGAGAGGAGTAGCTAGGGTTTCTGATTTCAGAGGGAAACAGAATGATTTTTATTTTTAAAGAGATGACATGAAGGTGGAGAAAAGGTTCGATGAGCTCGTCGGGTTATCGGGCTTGGTTGTACCCGAGAGACAGATACAACTGGGCCTTTGTTCAATTTTTAAGCCCATGACCTAAATGGGCCTAACTTGGATTCACGAGCATTAACTATGGTTTCTGAGCAAGAATCTCTGTCGGTGAGACTTTCTCGTTTCCCGAGTATTGACTGTTTCTTTAATTGAATAAATCAGCAACTAGAAAAACGTGTTGTATAGCGTATTACGTGACGTATGTGAAAATTTGTGCATGGAAACTAACTGATTAATGTAAATAAGATAATAAAGGGACGTATACTTCGTCGAACATGGCGTAAAGCCGTCAACGTCCGTGACGCTGGTCCAAAACATAACACGTTCTTTGGTCTTCTATATTTAAAGCAGTATTGCTAAACAAAAAGAGAGTTTCTTGGTCAAATAAATAATACTAATACTAGTATTTTACCAATAAAATAAGGGTAATTTTATCAAATAGCTATCAAAATAACTTTTTTTTTTATTTTGAAAATTTAATATTTATTTTTATTTAAAAAAATTGAAACCATATCTTCAAAACCATATCCTTTAACTCTAAACCCTAACTTCTAGTTTATTTAATCATATGATATAAATGTATTTTTATTTTTTAATAAAAAAAATTGGTCTTTTTTTTCATTGGAAAATATTTATGCGACAAAAACTTAAAAAGTGATATCTTAGAGAATTTTCCGTAAAATAAATAATACTTCTAGTAATTAACTTTGATGGCGTTTTTGTTTGTTTGTTTGTGCTGCTTGATTCCAGTGGTTTTAGTGGTGTTTGAATTGAATCCAAAAGGTAATAAATAACAAACTCCACACGAGCACGAATAGAATTTTGTAGCAGAATAATTAACAAAAGAGAAGATAGTATAGTAATGATAAGAAGAAGCATGGCATCTGATGCTCAGTTTGGTTTCTCATACTTTTTTAGTTAACTACAGTACTTAAGCTTGCATTTCTTACACGTGGGACGTGCTATATTACGAATGATGCACACTAAAGTGACACGTGACGCATGATGTATTTGTCGTAATTTGAAAATAAAGTTAAAATGTCGATTTCTTGGCTCCACCATTGAATCACGAAAAACGCGTGATGGATAGAAAAAAATGGAGTTGCGTAAGCCAATTGATTCTTTTTTGTTGATTAGTAGTACTACCTTTGCTCCAATCGCCTATCGAACTTTTGTCCGTAACTTCTTCCTAACTCTCTTTTAAAATTTTCTTAAACGCATATCATTACATAACAGTTTACAAGATTGCTATAATCACTTGTTTTGTTGAAAAAGAAAAAGAAAAAGAATGCGAGACATGAGAAGTAATTGTCTGTAATTAAGACCACCGTAGTCACGAGTGTCTCCACATAACCCCACATTTCTCCTCTTCGTTCTCTACCATACGTTAGCAGGCTTCTATCCTCTTACTGCTTATCCATCATGCTTACTTTGTTTTATTCCATCGAAAATAAAACCTTATCATCTATACTGAGTTCACATTTGTTTTGGTAACTAGTCTTAATGTGATAATCCGTCCCGCTCACTCGAAATCCGGCTCACATCTCTGCAGGGCACCGACTCCAACTCTGCCCCCATAATTAGGTCGTTAGTGCGCTTGGTGTTATTCGAACCCAAGACCTCACCCTTTAACAACACTCTCACACGACGAGTTGTCACCAATTAACATGCGGATCAATTGGTGACAACTCGTCATGTAAGAGTGTTGTTAAAGAGTGAGGTCTTGGGTTCGAGTAACGCCAATCGCACCAACAATTTAATTATGGGGTCAGAGATGACTCATAATGGAGAGCTTGGGGTCGGTGCCCTACAAAGCTTTGAACCGGGTTCCGAGTGAGCGGGACGAATTGTCAGAAAAAGTCAACTTTTTATGTGACAACCCGTTCCATTCACTGGGACTCCAGGCTCACAGTCCTGGAGGGCACCGACCCCAACTTCTCCATTATGAATTTTCTCTGACTCCGTAATTAGGTTGTTGGTGCGTTTGGCATTTCTCGAATTCAAAATTTCACCTTTTAACAACACTCCCATATGACGAATTGTTACCAGTAATAGGGACAGGTTGTCACACTTAAGAAGCAAGAACATGTTATCAGGCCAAAAATATTCTCTTAAACATGTAGAAAATAGGATTAGACGAATCTACGTATGCACGTATTTAGGGTAATACTCGATTAAATATGAGGTTTTTTTGCTCTATCAAAAGATAAAAGAATTTAAAGATGGTGCGACTTCCACATTACTCAAAGAGCACCAACCATGGCGTTATCATAATAAATTAATAACCTACAAAAAGGGTCAACTTTAACATGTCACAATACATCATGTACATTTTTTTTTTGTCACTAACATCATGTACATTTATTTGAGGATTCTGTACTTTGCAATTCGATCGCTGAAAGCATTTTACAAAGACACGATATAAAAAATATATAGCTTTTTAATTGTTATCATTTTCTTACTGCAACCTTAGTGATGCTACTAATGAAACAAATACAAAGACAGAATAATCGATTTATAAGAAAATGATACGATGAAAACGAATAAGTATCATCATATGTTTTTATACTGTTATTTTTGTATAAAACAAAATGGTGTTGCATGTATTTTATACTATTATATTTTATACTACTATATCTCCTACGTACCATTGGTTTTTACTCTTTTCAATAATTCTATCATATATATAATTAAGAAAAATTATCTTAAATAATCACTTTTAGTTTATTTTCACAAAAATAGATTTTCAAAAAGGAAAATAACCAAAAAAGTTTTATTAAAGGGTAAATATGTATTTATGCTCTTAGGTTAACTAATCTAATATTTAGGGTTTAGAGAGTTAAGAGATTGAGTTTTGAGGATGAGTTCAAATTTTTAAAAATTAAAATTAAAATTAAAATTTTCAAAAAAAAAAGTTATTTTGGTCATTTTATTTTTTGAAATTTATTTTTGTGACAAACACTTAAAAATAGCTATTTGAGAGAATTTAATCCATAAACCCTCCTCGTTAAATAAAAATTATCATTTTATGTCACTAATCGAATCCATCAAGTAATCTTGCCCAATCATATATGATTAAATTTTCAGAATTACTATCATGAACGATATATTGTATCATGGATTTTCTAGCTAGTCTTCACAAGACTCCCGTGTAACTAAATTTATTGAAGACTAGCTAGAAACTCCGTATAGACTAATAATAATGGTCTAGCAAAAGATCATGACCACTTTGTATATGATATAAAGATGTTAAATTCATCCCGGGTGAGTATTCCTTCCACACGGGAATAAAGTTGATGTATAAAAATATACATTTTAACGATTTTAGTAAATGCTACTACTATAAATATGTTTTTGGTTATAACTCGATATAAACTCAAGCAATTACTACTTTAAATCCATGTTACAGATAATCATGTGATATGTTACATATATTTAAAATGATTTGAATCTAAGGGGAGCAAAGCAATAAGAAAACTACAACAGATGAATGCCAAGTTACAAAAAAAAAGAAAACTACAACAACATGAGGATAAGAAAAAGTTAGGTTAAAGTCATCACATGTGGTCTCACGGAGCGAGACTCCTTTTGTTGAACGTTACAGTTAGGCATGAGATTCACGCAAATCTTATGCGACAAATAATTTCTCTTCAAATTTTCTAAAATTAAAAGGAAAACGTAATTTCATTACATCGTGTATTAAATTAAAGGACTATTAATGAGAGTAATAATAACAGATAGTCCAATTAAATGGACCCACGTTAATAACGATGTCTGAAATAAACAACCACCCCACCAGATAATTCAAACGATATTTTTTCTTTCCGTTTTTTATGCATGTGATTGCTTTTTATTGGTTGAGACAAAATAATATAAACAATTATATTCAGTACTATTTGGTACATAAATCTATTTAAAAATCTTTCGACCATGTGATGATGATCTATACTTTTTTTTATTTTCCTAATTATTATTATTATTTTATTTTTTTGGATGTGATCTATACAAATATTTGAATCTCACGTAGGTACATATACACGTGTTTAAATTCACACATTAATCAGGTTTCTAGTTCTAAACATTAGGAAACTCAACCATGGTTAACCTCATAACCCAACTCTAAAACGTTGCATAAGTAAACCACGGTTGGTTTTTTTAAAAAGAGTCTTCTTCTTCGTACAAAACTTACCCAACTCCCCTCTCTCTCTTTCTTCTTCTCCAAACTCTTGTTTTCATATACCGTTTGGTTCTGCTGAAGTTTTGTTTAAGATGAATACGAGTGATGTAGTAGGATGGGAAGATGAAGATACTAGATCCATGGTCAGCGCCGTGTTAGGAAACTCAGCTTCTGACTTTCTCACAGCAAACTCAAACTCAAATCAGAATCTGTTTCTCGTCATGGGAACCGACGATGGTCTCAACGAGAAGCTCTCTCGCCTCGTGGATTCTCCAAACCCCGAGAGTTTCAGCTGGAACTACGCCGTGTTCTGGCAGCAGACCGTGTCTAGATCCGGACAGCAAGTCCTCGCTTGGGGAGACGGGTGTTGCCGCGAGCCCAAGGAAGAGGAATCTATGGCTTATAACTTAGAGGAAGAGATGAGGTGGCAGTACATGAGGAAGAGAGTGCTTCAGAAGCTACACAGGATGTTCGGTGGATCCGATGAAGACGACTACGCTTTGAGCTTAGAGAACGTTACGGCTACTGAGATGTTCTTCTTGGCTTCGATGTATTTCTTTTTTAATCACGGAGAAGGAGGTCCAGGAAGGTGCTTTGCTTCGGGGAGACACGTGTGGTTGTCGGATGCGGTTGGCTCTGATTATTGTTTTAGGTCTTTTATGGTTAAATCAGCTGGGATAAGGACTGTTGTTATGGTTCCTACTGATGCTGGTGTTCTTGAGCTTGGTTCTGTTTGGTCTTTGCCTGAGAATGTAGAGTTGGTTAGGTCTGTTCAAGGTTTGTTCGCCAGGAGAGTTAAGCCACCAAACATGAGCGGAGGAAAGATTCACAAGCTTTTCGGACAAGAACTGAATAGCTCACATCACAACAATAACGGCTCAACAATTGGTTACACATCTCAAGAAATAGATGTGAAAGTGCAAGAGAATGTGAATATGGTTGTTGTAGACGATAAGAATCACAAGGTGATGAAGACTTCTTGTAATGAGAAAAGACCAGCGAGTTTATTACCAGAAGGAGTGTCTGTTGTGGAGGAGAAGAGACCGAGGAAGCGAGGGAGGAAGCCTGCTAACGGGAGAGAGGAGGCGTTGAACCATGTGGAAGCTGAGAGGCAGAGACGGGAGAAGCTTAACCAGAGATTCTACGCGTTGCGAGCTGTAGTTCCAAACATATCTAAAATGGACAAAGCTTCTTTACTTGGAGACGCGATCTCTTACATCAAAGAGCTTCAAGAGAGAGTAAAGATCATTGAAGCTGAAGCAGTATCCGAGTCAAACACAATGACCACTAAGGGAGAAGAGAGTCAAGAAGTTGTTGACGTTCAAGCTGGGGAAGAAGAGGTTGTTGTGAGAGTGGTCTCACCGTTGGAGTCACATCCAGCATCAAGAATCATACAAGCAATGAGAAACTCAGAGGTTGTTAGTGTTATGGAGTCTAAGCTTTCATTAGCTGAAGAGACACTGTTTCACACTTTTGTAGTAAAGAATAATAACGGATCGGATCCATTGACGAAAGAGAAGGTTATAGCAGCTGCTTACCCGGAAACCAGCTTGACGCAGCAGCTATTACTACCATCTTCTAGTTCACAGGTCTCTGGTGATATCTAGTTTTCAAGCTTCTTATCTTGTTCAGTATAGGAAGACTTGAGGTTCAACTAGAAATAGATATATCCTTTTTTCTTTCTTAGAGGGAAAGTAATCCAGTTTTCGTATAGTATTTGCTAACATTATCATGAATAAGTTAAATTCATTAACTGGCATATTTGTATTTTGGGAATATTTTTCATACTTAAGATAATCAAAATATATTTTTGACTTTTTTCCTTCTTTGAATTATATATGAGGAAGTAATATGTGTAATGTTCTGTCTATCTAATGGCATATATGTTTATCCAATATCTCATTTATGTTATCCATTATATGTTCATATCCAAGTTATTTGCCAATTAGTTAACGTAAGAGATATTACTATCTTTTGATAAGTTAATAAGTTAACATTAATATTATTTTTAAAATACTATATATTAATTAGACCCGAAGAATCGGAAATTCAGTTTCGGTTACAAACGCGATTTGAACAAAAAAAATCCCTCTCTCACTAACAAGTTCTTTGCCAATTTCACAATACCTCTCTGGCTCTCTCACTCACTATGTAAACGTGTGTGAATTAGTTTAGATTGCAGACATCATAGTAAACCTGACTTGTGCAAATGACTATGTTGCTTCATAGTATATTATATAGTTCAGACATGATTAATCAGATGTTATATAATTATTATCTCACTCATTAATTAATAAACCTTTTTTTTTTTTTGAAACACATTAATTAATAAACCAATCCTATGAAATTAGACCTATACTTCATCTTTCTCAGTCACTTGCTCTTTTTCCATGTTCCATGTTTATTACTTCACCTCATTTTAAAGTTTGGGCTTATAGTAATTATAAAAGCCCATCCTTAAAAAGCCCAACTCGGCTTCACAGCTTCTCATTTCTCATTTGCTTAGTTTTGTTTTTTCTCCGATCAGATCCAAAAATCAAATCCGCTTCCGACGCCGCGATGTCTCTCCGTCGTTCTCTCCTCGGCCTCCACCGCCAAACCCACAACCTCTCTCTCTCAAAGTCTTCACCTTTCTCGATCACCAACATCTCCTCCCCTTCCGCCGCCGTGATCGGAAGAGAAATCTCCTCGATCCCATTTTCACTGACCCAGAAACTCAAACCGGACTCAAGTAATCTCGTCGCCGATCGTTCTCGCGGGCAATCTCAGCTGGCTCGTCTCCCGTCTTCTCGAGGCTACAGCAACGCGTCTCTCGTACGGAAGATCCCTGTTCTGTTCCACATCAACGCGGGAATGGAGGAGGTTTTGGCGGATTACGTTCACCAAGAGCTGACCAGGAATCTCATGGTGATCTCTCTGGGGTTGTTCCAGATCATTGTTATCAAAGACGTCGTCGTTTTTCTTTTCTTCTGAGCAAAAGGAATCATCTTTTGGGGTGATAACACTGAGCTAAAAGTCATTCCTTTTTTATCTTTCTTCTTGTATGAATAAGAACATTGATGAAATTGTCATCTTAATCTTTCTAAGCTTCTTTGTCTGGTCTATTTGATTTAGTTTATGTTGGAATAAAAGAGAAGTTTTCTCAGGCTCTATTCTAGGCCTTGGCGTTCGGTTTTTGGTTCCGTTCTTTCGGTTTTCGGTTTTTCGGTTATAGTGATATAGGAACCATTCGGTTATCTATGAAATTCGGTTCGGATCCAGTTCGTTTCTTTTTGGTTTCGGTTCGGCTTTGATACCAATTATAAAAACCGACTAATATCCGATAAATTTGTGGTTTCCATTCAGTTATGGTTCGGTTTCGATTTTTTCGGTTAATTTTCGATGATTCGGGGTAAAAAACAATTTATTGGGAATTTTTTAGATATAAATATGATAATTTGGATAAATTTTAATATTTTGGATAAAAACTATTCGAGTAATTTGGTTTTTTAGGATAATTTGGATAATTTAAAATACTCTAGATAAAAAAAATATTCTGACTATTTCGATTTTTTTGGATAGTTCGGTTTATAAGTAGTGGGTTTTAATATTTAGTATTTTTAATACTAAATATAATTAATATTTTTAGGTATATAAAATTTATTTCGGATATTCGGATACCCATTCGGTTTTCGGTTCGGTTCCGGTTCGATTTCGGTTTTTCGGTTATAGAAATATAGGAACCGTTCGGTTATCTTTCAACTTTCGTTCGGTTTCGGATTCGGTTCCGGTTCGGTTTTCGGTTTGGTTTTTATGTCCATGCCTACTCTATTCTCTCTAATTAGCACATCTCTTTTGCATTTGTTTTGTTAAATAGATTTCTCTGACTATTGATATATTCTTCAAAGAAAAACAGACCTTGCTAAGCGTAACTACGTATGAATTGATACAATTGTCTATTAGAATGGCTAAATCCGTTAGTAGCCAAACAACATTATGACATTCTCAAAGCAACTGCTCACTTTATTTTTCCTCCTCTTCTTCCTCTTACCTCTCCGTCACGCCTCAAAACCTAAAAAATGTCCTTCTTCCCGCTGGGGATGGCTTAGTTGCGGGCCGCCCTCGGAAGTACCCATTCGTTTTCCTTTCTGTGACCACAAGGGATTCAATCTCCGTTGCAACAATATTAATAAAACAGTCCTACACCTTCCCATGTCCGGAGCCTTTCTTGTCGAGAGCATCGACTACCTAAACCAACGTATATCTATCAGCGACCCTGACAACTGTTTGGCTAAGCGGCTTTTGACATTCAACCTTTCAGGATCTCCCTTCTCTTCTCCTTTCTATACCGAACACACGTTCTTTACCTGTCCTGGTGACGTCGTCTTACCCTCCTCGTATCGGTCCATCCCTTGCCTAAGCAATTCTACTTCCTCTTTCTACGCCACAACTAGTTATGAGCAGGCAAGCAGCTCTGCGTTTCGTTCTTGCCAGATTGTGAAGAGATTAGATGTTCCGGCTAGTTACATCAACAGCGAGAGACTCTTGCTGGAGTGGCACTCGCCCAATTGCACGAGCTATGAGATGGATTACTTGAGATGTGGATTCAAGAACAAGGCCTCCCTCGAAGTCAAATGCTTCGGTAATGAACCTGGTATGGATTCGGTAATTTTCTTTTGTTATTCTCTGTTCCTGATGATCCAAGTAAACCCCATTGGTGGTATGTATGAAGAATTGGTGAAAGCTTCAAACCCACGCAATCTTTATGAAAATAATATAAAATCATAGTAGGAATTAAATTTGACAACCAGGTTTTGACTTTAATATTTTGGTGTTTTATAGAAAATATCAAATCCAACTAATAGTCTAAAGAAAGACTGAAGACACTAACTGCAGAAGGATTCTCAATTTCTAAATTTTTTTTAATAACATTTCTCTATTTCTTTACATGCTATAAATAGAAAATCTGGCATCCAATGTATTCAACCTTAATAAACTTAGTGATTAATACCCTGCCAGTGTGCATTAGTGGGACTGGCAAATATTTGTAATTTCTATTCAAAATTTTATATTAAAATAAAAAGAACCGTATAATTTGAATTTTTTTATAGAAAAAAAATCAGAGGGATGTTATTTAGAAGTTTAAAAAAAAACCCATATTCAATTCAGTTTAAATTCAATTTCTGTACTTTTATGCTAAGAACCTAAATAAATACAAAGTGATAAAATCGAAATATGAATTAATTCGGTGTTCCTTTAACGGTCTAGACTCTAAAGTGTTATCTTCACACAGTTGCAGCTTCTAAAAGAAACAGAGGAAAAGAATCAATAATAGTATGCGTGTCCATATTCGGAGGAGTCATCTTATTCTTTCTCTGTTTAACATGTATCGCTTGCCTCGTAGACAAGTGTAGCAATGTCGATGGTTCCGATTCCCCGAGACAAGAGATTGTGGAATCAAGAGAGATGATCGGAAGGGCCACGAATAGGGGCCTTGACCAGTGTACAATAGAAACATACAAGAAAATGGAGTTGGGAGAAAGTATAAAGCTTCCGGGGACAAATGGAACTGCGTGTCTTATTTGTTTATCAGAGTATGCGAGCAAAGAGACCGTACGGTTCATACCAGAATGTGACCACTGCTTCCACGTGGAATGTATTGATGTGTGGCTCAAGATTCATGGTTCATGCCCTATTTGTCGGGACTCGCGCGCATTAAGATAGAAGCCTTGTTCGGAAACTCGCTAGGCGTAACGCATGCGGATGACCAGCGCCTAGCGATTTATCGAAAAATCGGAAATAAATCGGGGAGTAATCGGGGATTTTTTTTTATGGTTATAGTACTCACTAGTACATATCTTCATTTGTGGATTCCAAATATTATTAAAACTTAGGTCAATTGTTTTGTTTAAACCGTTTGGACCTACTAAAGTGTGGTTCAACCATTAAATGGTGGTGTTTTATAGTTTTTTATTATTTACTTTGTTTTAATAAATATAAAAAGATACGTATGTCTTCATCTTCTTCCTTCTTTATTTGGTTCTGCGATTAAACGTTTGGCCATCCATGGTTTTTTCTTTATTCTTTTTTTTGTTTTCACTTGATTTCTTAATTTGTGCACTATAATTACATCAGATCTACAAATAGAAACATTTTCAGAGATTTTTGAGCTTTCCGGAAACAAAATTATGCGGCTGTAGTTTCAAAAAAAAAAAATTATGCGGCCGTGTAACCTTATACCACGTTCTGGGCGGTCAAAACGCGGGTTAGCGTGGAATGCATCCGAACTGGCCAAACTCGCCACGGTGACCCAAAGCTTCACGATTTTGCGGACGATTACTCGGCAACTCGGCCACCTTTTAGAACAAGGAGCATGGGTTGATTGGCGACTAGTGTTTGGTTCATTCAGGCTTTAGTTGCTGGATTCTATTTTAACGTTACAATGAATGCTACGGGTTAATTTGTGTGTATACATGTGCGAGTGTTTACTATATAAATTGATGGTCTATGCTTTCTGCATAATTAGCCTACTCTTCCATACCTATATCTATTAGGATTATTTCTTTTGAAGCCTCATTCTTTCTTTAATCTGATGTTAACTATCAGGAAACACTAAAGCTTATTGTTTTTCTTCAATTGTCGAATTCATGTTCATTCCACCACACCTTGTAAAAAGTCTCTTAAGATCAAACGCTGGATCTAAAAGGATTGGTCAAAAAGAGAAGGGCATGGACTATTGTTCTTTTTGACATTTATGATCTTTGTTTCCACATATTTTTGGATCCAAGCCAAAACACATGTGAATACTTTCAAATCCACTGTGTCAACACATGGTGCGCCCTTACGTTAATATGCTTAAAAATTTATACGTTTGATTTCCTTTTCATACATTGCTTACGAGATCCACACTAAGCCATTAACAATAACATTTGACTCCCCAAACACATGGCACCCTATGAACGTAGAAACCACAGATATTCGAAATCCCCTGTTGTCTAATGACAATGACTCCACGAATTGAACAAAAAAAAGTTACACAAATTAATGATGATATTTAACTCCAATATCGCAAAAATAAAATAAAAAGACTCCACAAATCTCTTCAAAGTTTTGATTTTGTTTTTTTTGGAACCAGCAAAAAATTAGAAAACATAATTATGACGAGACTTAAATTAAATCCGGGAGATTAGCAGTTAACAACAAACAACCTTAAACGTGGAAAATGATCTATCAATCATCACCTTCGTCGATCGTCCACCCCAGCTGACGAGGTCTCCTCTGATCCACCACCGCAGCCGTCTCCGCCGGCAAATCGGCCAGCGTCGCGAGAGAAGAAGACGAAGAAAGCGACTGTAGATTCGAAGAAGACGACGAAGAAGCCGCCGGGAAGTTCATAGCCATGATGTTGCCTTCGCTCCACGACCTTCGGATCGGGAACGAGATGCTCTCCGAGCTCCCGTGGCGCCGGCAAGGCTTCCGCCGCTGGTTCTGACTCTTCTTGGCGCCGTCGTGAAGCGCGCAGTCGCAGTTTTTGTGGTAAGGACGCCGCTCGATGGCGGAGTCGAGGCCGGAGATGCAGCCTTCGAAGATGCAGCGGAATATTCCGTCGGCGGCGGACATCGTTTGGTCTTCGAGATCCAGGCGGAGATAAACGAGGAAAGGATTTGAGTCTTTCGCGGAACTCAGATTTAATTTAACTTTATATAAATAAAGACAGGTTTGTTTTTTTGTTTGTGTGTAATAAGTTAGTTATCACGTGTACGTGTTTATTAAATGGGCCCAATAAAAGCAGCGCTAACAACGTGTCTGGGCATAATATAAATATCGCGTCTTTACTGGGCCCATCTCAACCTACGCGTGATTCATTTACTTTTACTTAATTAATTTAATCGACGGCGCAAGGGTCGCCAGCCTGGCATAGATTAAACGATGTCGTTTCTAGCCAATCGATTGAAACGACGCTGTTAAGGTGTTGGGCTGAAACGACGACGTTTAATTAACAAGAATCGGGGTTCATATGTAAATAAAGAAAACAGTAAGGCTCAACCGTCAAAGCAATAATCTGATAAATCAAAACGGTGACGTTTCAGGTCCCCGCGCATATAAATAACCGATTTTGAAATAGCTCGTTGAGAGAACAAAGAGAAAGCTTCTTGGAGAGAGAGATAAAGAACGATTCAGTTTGTTGATCGATCGTCTCTAAGAATCATCGTTCAGGGTTTGAAGGTTTAGGGATGGCGAGGAGAGTCGAGGGAAGGAACAGGTTCAGAGACTTCTTTCTATGTTCGCTCCCAGTTGCATTCATCATGGCGTTTGTCTACGTTCTCGTTTCCTCTTCCATCTTCGGCTTCTACGCTCCTCACATCCAATCACCCTTTGGTTCGTTCTCTCTTGATCGTTTCTTGTATATTTCTTTATATTATCTGACGTTAATGGCACGAGTGTTTGCTTTCCTCATATACTCTATTAAACGTTTCAGATAATAAAGAGAGTAACTTCATCGACAAGGTACAGTTATATCATCACATTTGTACTTAATTGGTTATGAAAGATTTGGAATGAGATCATCATGTGTTGGATGCTTGGTTTCAGGATCTTGGCTGGAGAGAAAAGGCGGCTCTTGAATCGTTTCCCTCTCTTTTCTCAAAAGAGGCAAGTGTCTCTTTGTCTTTTGTAGGTCCGTTTTTTTGTGTTGCTAAAAGATACTTAATACAAGTGTATGACACAGATGCTTGATGCTCTCAATGGTACTGCTACAACATCCGATTCGAATCCTTTGAGCATAGATGCAATCAGGAAGAAAGATCCTTCTTTGTCATGGAGAGTAGAGGACGAAGTTGAGAGTTCTGAGGTGGATATATATGAACGTATATCATAACTTTTCTATGTTTTTAACCAGTACGAAGTTACTGACGATGCTTGTGGTATCTCTCACCAGGATCAAATGGTTAATAACTTCGGTCATGGGACATGGACAAGAGAAGGAGGTCAAGTGTTGAACGATACACCAGAGAAGTTGTATCAAAGGGTAACTTTCTTTTTACACCCTTCAAGCTTGCGTGACACGGTTGCTTTAATCTGATCCCTTGTGTTGTTGGAAGAGGATGAGACAGGAGAGAAGAGAGAAACGTGCAAGAGATCTAATGAACAAAGATAATCTCCAAGCCCTTGAGAAGGCAGCCATCCAACGTTCCAAGTCCATCGACTCCGTAGCACCAGGAAACTACAGCATCTGGAGAAACGAGTATCACAAGAGCAAGAGCTTTGAAGATCTGTTGCATCTCATGCAAGACCAAATCATCATGGTGCGAGTTTACAGTAGCCTTGCTAAAATGACTAACAACCTCGCCTTGCACAAAGAGCTAGAAGCAAAGCTAGCATTGATGGAGGAAGAACAAGAGGAATCAATTAATATTAATCAACAACAAAGGTAATATAATGTCAAACTCTTAATCAAACTCTTATTGCTTTAGAAAATTCACTCAAAACTCATATGCTATGTCACACTTTGACATCTCCATATATAGATAAATATAAGTCCTAATCATCATGGACTTTCCTATTACATAACTCGGTAGGAAAGTGATAACTTGCTACTCAAGTTACTTCAAGTTTAATCCAACATTGACTCATGAGAGCTGTAATACTAATACTGTTCTTAAGATAGTAATCTTTTTTTGTTTATTGTAGCAGAGTTCTTGATACCATCAGAGACATGGGACAGCTTTTAGCTAGAGAAAGGGAGCAGCTATATGATTGCAACCTGGTGACAAACAAGCTGAGAGCAATGCTACAAACAGCTGAAGAAGAACTCGTCTCCACACAAACTCATACTACTTTCTTGAACCAGCTAGCTTCCAAATCAATCCCACACGCTATCCACTGCTTGACCATGACCTTAAATCTAGAGTACTCTCTCCTCCCTGCACCAATGAGACACTTCCCACGAATGGAGAACTTGGAGAATCCAGATCTCTATCACTACGCTCTCTTCTCTGATAATGTTTTGGCTGCATCGGTTGTTGTCAACTCCACAGTCACCAACGCAGACGATCCTTCCCTCCACGTGTTCCACATCGTGACTGATAAACTCAACTTCGGAGCCATGAGCATGTGGTTCCTCCTAAACCCTCCTAAAGAAGCAACGGTCCAAGTCCAACGGTTCGAAGATTTCTCTTGGCTCAACTCGTCTTACTCACCAGTACTTAAACAGCTCGAGTCAGAGGCCATGAAGGAGTTTTACTTCAAGACGGAGAGGTCAGAGTCTGCTGAGTCAGGAGCCGAGAGTCTCAAGTACCGTTACCCTAAGTACCTATCCATGTTAAACCACCTGAGATTCTACATCCCCAAGATCTTCCCAAAGCTGGAGAAGGTTCTCTTTCTCGACGATGACGTGGTTGTTCAGAAGGATTTAACTCCCCTTTGGTCGGTTAATCTCAAAGGGAAAGTCAACGGCGCGGTGGAGACGTGCGGCGCAAGTTTCCATCGCTTGAAGAGTTACTTAAACTTCAGTGATCGCCACGTGTCGGAGAGGTTTGATCCGGAGTATTGCGGGTGGGCTTATGGGATGAACGTGTTTGATCTTGGGGAGTGGAGGAAGCATAACATCACAGAAACTTACCACTTTTGGCAGAACCTGGTTAGTTCTTTCTTCTTATCATTCATCTCCAAGTGTATGTATGCATATTAAGTTTGAAATGTTATGTTTGGTTTTTTGTAGAATGAGAACAGGACGCTGTGGAAGCTTGGGACGTTGCCGCCGGGGCTGATGACGTTTTATAATCTGACGGTACCGCTTCAGAAGAAATGGCACTTGCTTGGATTGGGGTATAACAGAGAGATCGATGTGAAGAAGATTGAGAGGTCAGCGGTTATACATTTTAATGGACATTCGAAGCCGTGGACGGAGCTGGGGATAAGCAAGTATCAGGCGTATTGGACGAAGTACGCTAGTTTGGAGCATCCTTACATCTCTAGCTGCAGGCTGTTGGAGTGATGAAGAAGAGGAGAGGATCTCGTTAGGTGTACGTAAATAAAGAAGATGATCTCTGAGAGTATAAAAAATGTATATAGGATGAATACTTCAGAGAGATCCATACTTCATCATCAAGATTATAGTTCACGGAGTGATATATGAAAGGAGAAGGCATTTGTATTCGTGGCCTTGAACAATGACAAATTTACAAAGGGTCACATGCACACACAAATAACAAGAAAAGGAGCAGGGAAAAACTTGTACCTTAGCGTGATAACTGTTATAAAGGAGTATATTGACGTGTTGAAGAAGGACGACAAGAAGTGAATTTTATTTTGCTCTCACACAGCCTCTCTGCCTTAATCTTCAAAATAAAAGCTACTTGAATACTATGTATTCATGTACAACTTGTTCTCATATTCTGAACCTATATCTTAGTGCTGATTTGACTTCAACATAAAAGAAAAAGAATCGGTCACTTCTTCTTTCGGTCCTTGAGTTGTCTCTCTAGAGTTCTGATTCTCTGATTCAGAACTGAACTCCGTGAGATTGTTCTATCTGGAACACTAGAAGATGACTCTGAGGAGGACATACGAGGTTCTTCATGACCAACACTTTGGTCTTTTGACTGCGGAAAGGAAAATGGCATAGGCGAAGGTGGTGATGGCTGCCCTGTAGAGGAAGAGATGACTAACATCAGGGAGATTCAAGAGCTTACTCACATCAGGACGTCTTATTGCTGCAATATATTTATTTACACAAGTCACATCAAAACTCTTTATCTCACTTTTCAAGACTATGAAAAGAGATAGAGTGTTTATACGCAAGACTTGTGTTCAATAAATTAGGTCTGAAGATAACGACTACTAGCATGTATACAAAGCGTGTTAAAAGTCAAAAAACTTTACGAATCATTGCATCAGAACTTGGTGAAGCCGATTGAGTTTCATCAAGCAAGTCATAAACACGACGATCCTGCTTTTGGAAAAAAAAAATACTTGTCACTTAACAAGATCACAAGATCAAAAACCAATTTTAATCTCATTACAAAGGAATCCAAATTCATGCTTTAGTTTCTACATGTAAGCAAGCGTTAACACTTCCATTTTAGAGTTCTCGCAGCATTTATTTTCTCGAGAAACAACAACATAAGAAAATGAAAACTCTTACAAAATCTGAGAGACACAACACACAGAGGTTTTTGAAATCACCACACTTGAGCTGACAGTAGGAGCTATCCAAAACGCACCGTTTCAGCGATAAGCAACATAGGCCTGAGACTTATTATCCGAGATCCGGATTCGATCCGAGATCCGCTCCGGATCCGCTCCGAAAATAGGATATCCGGGGTGCCCGGATCCGAATCCGGATAGTAAAATCTTGGATCCGTGCAAACCGAATCCGGATCCGGATATCTTAATTTTTAGGTCCGGATATCCGGATCCGGATCCGTATTTTTAAAATACATTAAATTTTTAAATTTTATTAATATTTATATTTGATATTAATATTTATACATGAATTAATCTTATAATATTATATTTTAGTTTTTACAATATTATACATATATAAATATATTTATAAATATTTAATTTATGTATTATATTAAAAAATTAGTATTTTTTGTTAAAAAAATTATTTTTAATTATTTTGACGGATCCGGATCCGAATATCCGCGGATAATAAAATATCGAGACGGATATCCGAAACCCGGATATCCAGAAACCACGAATCTGGATATTAAATCCACGGATCCGACGGATGCGGATCCGGATCCGGATATCCTAAATTTCCCGGATATCCGGATCCGTCCCGGGGCTAAAGCAACAGAGCTTCGATTATAGTGGGCCTTCAAAACCTAGTAAAGTATTGGGCTTTAAAGACCCAAGTTAGGGTCATGCATAAAAAATAGTGTAACTACTTTACAAACACGGCGGGAAAGCAGAGTTTTCGCAAGTGTTACAAACTTGTTGAAAGATCATTTCATTTGCGTGCTTGTCCTTCTAGTTAGTTGAAAAAAATCTTACTTTTCTCCTTTGTCTCGTAGGCGTGTTACTTTTTTACTTTTGCTTAGTGATGTAGCATACATCCCATTACGATTTAGCTTTGGCTTTTCCTTATTTCTTGTCTTGCAAGTTTACTTATTCTTTTAGGATAATTTCCTTTTCTTATTCGATAAAGGATATGTTATAAATCCTTTATCTCATTGGCTTTGGTGTTTTCGTTTTATATATAAGTTGATGCCTTGACATTGTAAGGGGACAACTTCTTTGCATTAATATAATTTCAGAGCTTTTATAAACTCTAAACCTTGTTCTCGGATAGAGCTTCGTCTCTCAACGATCTCAAGAAGGCACGTCACCTAGGAATTCTCAGAATCAATAGGTTTCTTGCGCTATACGTAATCCAGGCTACACCAGTTGGTATCAGAGACTCTCGGTTTTTGATTTCTTAATCAAACCAGACGATCTTTTATTTACTTCCGCACAACCTCATATCTCACCATCATCATCAACCATGCCACCTCGCAAACAAACACAAGAAGAATTTCAAGAAGAAATTCGCAATACCCTAGAAACATTCACCACGGGTTTACACGAAACCCTTATTAATGTTATTGAGACCGCCCTAACAACCGTCATGCAACGACAGCAACAACCTCCAGTTAACCCTGCTAACCGTCGTGCAGCAGAAGACAATTCTGATAACGACATGGCTGAAAACCTTTTTGCCGACAATAACAATCAGGTACGTCGTAACCAAGTTCGCATCGCCCCTCCAGCTGATCATCAACTCAATCGACGAGAAACTCACGCTGAAGAACGACGATGGGATTCCGGGTTTCGAGTGGAAATACCAGAGTTCTCAGGCAACCTCAGCACAGAAGAATTCTTGGATTGGTTAAGTTCAATCGAAGAAATTCTGGAATTCAAAAGAATTCCCGAAGATCAATGTGTTCCATTGATCGCCTACCGTTTTAAAAGCCGTGCTATGGCCTGGTGGCAACAGATTAAAGAATCCCGACGCCGAGCAGGTAAACCACGCATTGACACATGGGAACGTCTTAAGAAACATATGCGCCGCGCCTTTCTGCCCTACAACTACGAAAGAACTCTATACAACAAACTACAATCTCTTCGCCAAGGAACAAGAACCGTCGAAGAATATGCAACAGATTTCTTTCACATGGTGGCTCGTACAACACTCGCCGAAACAGAGGATCAGCTTGTCTCGCGTTTCATCGGAGGTCTACGCTTTCAGATTCAGACCGCGTTACAACAATTCAACCCTCTCACCGTCTCTGAAGCTTATCAACGCGCGTTAGCAATGGAGATTCAATACCGATCATCATGGAACACCGGTAGTAATCGCACTCGAACAACTACTCCAAATACTAGCACGTCATCTACTTCAGATACAGCCCAAACTCACCAAACAACAACTCGACCAGTTACTGCAACGAACACGGACTCAATTGCTCAAACTCGTCCTGCTCGTACCGGTGCTATCCGTTGTTTCACGTGTGGTGAAACCGGCCATATCCAAACAGCGTGTCCAAACAAACATCGACGAGGTCTCTTAAATCAAGACGTCAATTTTGATGAAGAACCAAAGTACGATACTGATGAGACAAAATCACAAACAGAGGAAGAAACAGAGTTTATCGCAGGAGACACGGGAGCTCATGCACTTGTTCTTCGCCGCAACTGTTTATTACCTCGCGCACCAGAGGAATCCTGGCTGCGTACAAATTTGTTTCGTTCAACTTGTACGATCAATGGGAAAATCTGCAAACTCATTATTGATTCAGGAAGTTGCACCAATGTCATCTCCGCAATGGCAGTTAAGAAGCTGGAATTAAAAACCACTGCTCACCCTGTTCCGTACAAGTTAGCATGGCTTAGCAAAGGTATCGATATTACAGTCTCACGACAACTCGTGCTATCATTCTCCATAGGATCCTACCTCGATACAGTCTGTTGTGACGTTGTGCCCATGGACGCATGCCACCTCCTCCTAGGACGACCCTGGCAGTTCGATAAGGACGTCACGCATCGAGGAAAAGAGAACACATACAGTTTTGAGTTTAAGGGCCGCACTATAACGTTGCTGCCATCTCCAGAACAACAAGCACCTACTGATTCAACGGCTACAACGAGCACACATCAAATTAAAACAGAGACGACGCTGCTTACCGTACCTAAAGCAGAATTCGAAGCTCACTTACGAGATACTGAAGTCGTATGGGCCCTGGTGGCCAATACAGAAGCTACACCTCACCCGAATACTCTACCACCAGCATTCACAGCTCTTCTAGATTCTTTTTCTGATATATTCCCAGAAGAGCTTCCAACGGAGCTCCCTCCTTTACGAGATATTCAGCACCACATAGATCTTCTTCCTAATGCCGCTCTTCCTAACAGACCTCACTACAGGATGAGTCCTCAGGAACACGACGAGCTCCGACGCCAAGTAGAAGAACTTGTGGCAAAAGGTCACATTCGTGAAAGTCTTAGTCCAGCAGCAGTACCAGCTTTATTGATCCCCAAGAAAGATGGGACATGGCGTATGTGTGTCGACAGCAGAGCTATAAACAAAATTACAGTGCGCTACCGCTTTCCGATACCACGTTTGGATGACCTTCTTGATCAAATCGGCAAAGTTGCAATATTCTCTAAATTGGACCTCAAGAGTGGCTATCATCAGATCCGAATTCGACCTGGTGATGAGTGGAAAACGGCTTTTAAAACGCGTGAAGGGTTGTTTGAATGGCTAGTCATGCCATTCGGTCTTTCCAATGCTCCAAGTACTTTTATGAGGGTTATGAATCAGGCTCTTCGACCTTTCATTAGCAAGTGTGTTGTCGTCTATTTTGATGATATCTTGATCTACAGTCCCGATTTGGATACTCACCTACAACACCTACATGACGTACTCTCGGTTTTACGACAACAACAACTCTTTGCAGCTCAAAAAAAATGCGTCTTCGGAACATCCCAAGTCCTCTTCTTGGGGTACATCGTTTCATCTGATGGTTTAAAAGTAGACCAGAGCAAGATCGAAGCCATTAAATCATGGCCGATACCGCGAACAATAACTGACGTTCGTAGTTTTCACGGACTGGCTTCCTTTTATCGACGCTTCGTCCGAAATTTCAGTGCTCTCACCGCACCTTTGACGGACTGCATGAAAGGGTCGAGCTTCTCTTGGACCACGGTAGCCGAAGAGGCCTTCATTGCCATTAAAAATCACTTGGTTTCGGCTCCAATCTTAGCCCTACCCGATTTTTCTACTGTCTTTGAACTCCATTGTGACGCTTGCAAAACCGGTATTGGCGCTGTTCTTAGCCAACAGGGACGTCCTATAGCTTTTTATAGTGAAAAAATTGCAGGATCGCGTGCTCGTTATTCTACTTATGACGTTGAGTTTTATTCTATTGTTCAAGCGATCCGTCATTGGCGACACTACCTCTTTCACCAAGAGTTTATACTTTTCACTGACCATGATGCTTTGAAGCACTTAGATAGCCAGTCCAAGATATCTTCCCGACATGCATCATGGATCGCTTATCTACAACAATTTACATTCGTGATTCGTCACCAATCCGGAAAGACGAACAAAGTTGCCGATGCTTTAAGCAGGAGACAGACAATGCTCGCCACTTTTCATGCAATTGTTCCAGGTTTTGCCGCGTTTACAGATCTTTATGCAAATGATCCCTACTTTGGTCGTATATGGTCAGACATAGAGACCAGGGTGCATGCGGATTTTGTATGCCAAGATGGTTACCTCTTTCGCGGAGATAAACTGTGTGTTCCTCAAGGAAGTTGGCGTTTGCAAATCATACAGGAACTCCATAACGAAGGACACGTGGGTCGAGATCGAACTATTCAGCTTGTCCTCGACTCCTATTATTGGCCAACGCTGCGACGTGACGTCGCCCGTTTTGTGGAGCGTTGCGTGGTCTGCCAGTCATCAAAAGGCCATGCTTCAAACGGAGGTCTTTACATGCCTTTACCTGTTCCGACGCAACCTTGGACAGATATCAGCATGGATTTTATTCTCGGCCTTCCGCGAACACAACGTGGCAATGATTCAATCTTCGTTGTGGTTGACAGGTTTTCAAAAATGGCTCACTTCATTCCTTGTAAAAAGACGACAGATGCGGTCACGGTCGCTCAGCTTTTCTTTCGTGATGTTTATCGACTGCATGGGTTGCCTTTGTCAATTGTCTCTGATCGAGATTCGCGTTTCTTAAGTCACTTTTGGCGCATGCTATGGAGGCTTTTACGAACAAGTTTGGATATGAGCTCAGCTTATCATCCCCAATCTGATGGCCAAACCGAAGTTACTAACCGAACCTTGGGCGATATGTTGCGCTGTTTAGTTGGAGATAACATTCGTTCATGGGATCTCGTTTTATGCCAAGTCGAGTTTGCCCATAATCATGCGGTTAACCGTAGCACCTCTTTCAGTCCTTTTCGAGTGGTCTATGGGATCATTCCTCGCGGACCCATCGACTTGGGAGTCTTACCTGATGCAACTCGTGATCATGGGGAAGCTATGGATTTCGTGGCTAATGTCTCTCACATACACCAGCGTGTTCATGATAACTTGCAGGTTTCATCCGCTAAATACAAAGAAGCAGCAGATTGTCATCGACGGGATGTCCAATTCAATGTGGGCGACAAGGTGTGGGCAGTGTTAACTAAGGAACGTTTCCCTCCTCACGAATACAACAAACTTAAGGCACGAAAAATTGGTCCTTTGGATATTTTGGAAAAGATCAACGCAAATGCATACCGCGTTTCTTTACCTTCACATGTCCGATGTTCAGATGTGTTTAACGTCAAACATTTGGTCCCTTTTGTGTCCCATGACGAGCCTGACGATTCGCGGACGAATCTTTTCTTACCCCGGGAGACCTGATGTAGCATACATCCCATTACGATTTAGCTTTGGCTTTTCCTTATTTCTTGTCTTGCAAGTTTACTTATTCTTTTAGGATAATTTCCTTTTCTTATTCGATAAAGGATATGTTATAAATCCTTTATCTCATTGGCTTTGGTGTTTTCGTTTTATATATAAGTTGATGCCTTGACATTGTAAGGGGACAACTTCTTTGCATTAATATAATTTCAGAGCTTTTATAAACTCTAAACCTTGTTCTCGGATAGAGCTTCGTCTCTCAACGATCTCAAGAAGGCACGTCACCTAGGAATTCTCAGAATCAATAGGTTTCTTGCGCTATACGTAATCCAGGCTACACCACTTAGTAGCCAATAGTAGCTGAGGGACATTTTGCTTTTGCTGTTCCAAGAATCACCACCGCGCCGCCGCCGGCCGTTCCAAATATTGCTCTGTTCTGTCTAGCATTTGCTCAAAAGAAATGGCTTCTGCTGCACTTCGTAGCTTCTCAAGGAGAAGAAATATTTGTCACAGTCCAACCCCAGCAAATTTTAAAACCTTAAACGTAAAGCCCGCGTTTTAAGCCAAAACCCTAAAAAAGGTATTTTAGTAATTTTGAATGATCTGAACCCTAAACTCTTATACATATATATTGAGGGCAGAGGGAAAGACAATTTTTACGGCGAAGCTCTGCCAAAATAACCGACAACGCAGCATGCAGTTACTCTGAGATATCAGTGCCAAGTTGGGATTCTGGAGAGACGTTTGCGACCAGATACGAAAGTGTTAGGCAAAGAACTAAAGTTGGATTAATAGATCTCGTTGCAAGGAAGACACAACAACTTTCGAATCTCAATTATGAGGTAAATCTCAGTTAGTTACTCAATCTACAAGTTGGGAAAAAACCATTACGTTTCTGAAATCGGTTCAGATCTGGTTTTTCTGTTTCACAGAGCCATATTGGAAAGAGATTTCTGGTTGATACAAAAGGAGTTAGGTGACTTTCGTGATATTTTTAGAAAGCTGACGTTACCAGATTTCTATATCCACTAAGAACGCTTCATTACGAGGTAAACTATGGAAGTTATTCGATCTTCAATTTGGAGAAAAATCACTGTTTTCTGAATCCAGAAATTCCAAGTCCGAAACCTGTTTTTCCAATTTCACATAGGGGTTTTGTGAGAAGGTTTCCCGGTGAACCAGAGAGAGTTAGAACGTGAGTAAGGTGTCTCTGAAAAGATCTAGCTGCAAGGAATCTATATCTGTTGACGTTATCTTGTTTAGAGGTAAGAAAAAAATACTTATTTTCGTTTCTTCCTGGACAAGAATCATCTTGTTCTGTGAAAATCAGAAACCTTAATTCGCTTCGAACGCAAATGCAGTTTTAGATCACTAGAACAGAGTGTCAACCCGCTAGTTTCAGAACCCACTTTCAACCTTAAGGCAAAGGTGAGGGTGCGATCTGTGGACTTTTATTATTATTAGTCAAGTTGTATTCTTAAATGCTAGGTCTAGGAATTTGGTATGTTTGATTGTTTGATGATTATTTGTGATGATAATGTTGATGACGATCTGTTAGTTGATAAATGTTAAAGTGATAAGTGATGAAGTTGTTAAGTAAATATTAAATGTGTAAAGTCGGACTGAGGACGAAGACATGGCGATCTCGTCAAAGCCTGTAAACCGGCTGACGAGCCCTAGGTGGCGTACGACCTTTCGAGGTGACAGCCAGCCTAAGTTGTCATGTTATTATTAATATTGGAAATGGTTATGAGATTAATGAATGTGTATTGAAATAAATGATGTGTTATGTTTGTTAATTGCTTAATATGTTGGGTGATGAATGTTCTAGGATAGTATTTTCGCATGCAAGTTGGTTAATAATGTTAGGAGTCATGTGGGCAGAAATGACTATCCTCACTGAATGACTGTGTGTTATTCACCATTTTCCCTCTTTCTTTTTCAGTGTATACAGGTGTTTCTTGTTGTTAAAGTTATGTCACAAGAGTATGATTTGGGGGACGGGCATTACAAAAGAAACCTTTCTCCAAAATGGTTCTGCAAGACCTCCTCCTCAAGCCCCCCTCTTGTTCTTCATGATCATGTCAAAGATTATAATACTAAGTCCACTTTCTCGGATTCAAGTCTTCTTGCTCGTAGTTTTCACAGGCAAGTGTTTATTGAAGACAGAAAGAAAATGTCTTTTGCTCAACCATTAGGTGCTTCTTCTGGAGTTTTGCTATGTAGACACATCTCCTCTTCTTCTGGAAAACCAGAAGAATCGAGCATAAAGATTGATGCTCTAGGAGATGTTGTCCCTGATGGATCTGTGGAAGCTGTGCAAGCAATGGTCAATAATCTAATTGGTTGGAGTCTAGAAATGAAATACTTATATCCCCCTGTGTACTGCGTGCAGTGTGTGGTTATGGCAATCCATGACTTTACCGGCTTCAACTGGTATCTAGTTTGATTATTATATTTTGGTTGGTCTCTTTATGTTTTTGATGATTTTGTTACAGTGGTTTGGTTTGGTCACTACTCTTTGTATGTATATAGGTCGACGTCTGTTGTTCTTACGGCTTTACTGGCGAGTGGACTCATGTGGCCAGTCAAAATGCGGATTCAGAGACAAGTTTGGGAGTTAAAAGTTAGTTTCTTTTTCTTTTCTTGTTTGCTTACTCGACTTTGCTTTTGAAACCTTTACACAATTCTTTTGTAAATTAGATTTTGCGTATGAGCATTCAAAACGTGAGGAGAGTGATGCAGACATGTGATCCAAAAGATCTGGCTGAAAACAAAAAATTGGAAGCAGAGCTGACAGTAAAGTGAGTTTCCTTACACTATGTCTTATGTCCCAAACAATGAAACAATGAATGTCTATCTTTGACTTTCAATTATGTACATCAGATTTGAAAAATGTGGCTTGTCTTATATGCCACTATGCTTTCTTGATCTATTAATCCCCATGGCCTGTATCCAAGCGGTAAAAAAACGAAAGTGAATTTTTTTTTTGTATATGTTCTCACTCTTGTCTACTAACTCAGTACTTATTTTTAAAACAGATTAATATCATGTGTGTATTAGATAAAGTGTTTGAAAACGGTGGAATATGGGTTGGTGATCTTTCGACTCAAGACAACATGTTACCTCTACTGACAGCCTTAACTTTCTGGTTCACATCCAAGGTCTCTGAGAGGTTTAATGTGAAAATCAGACCATATGATTTCACAAACTAACTTTGACATGTCCGTTTTTCGATAGGTCCTCACCACAAGCCTGACAAAGATTTTATCCAGAATCAAGGAACTCCCTTTGTATTGCATTTTCTTCCTTGTGTTCCAAGCTGCATTTAAATTATATTTCCCGGTAAATAATGCTATGCTCTCAGAGCTTTGATCTTTACCATTTTCTTGAATCATGGCGCGTCTCGGTTTAATGTTCTTTTTTTGTGCAGGCAGTGTACTTTTACTTGATCACATATAAGCTATCTCCATACACATTACACCTGAGTAAGTCCCTCTTTTCTTCTCTTTCTCACACTGTTTTTCTTGATCAATCTAAAACACTAAACTCTTTTTTTTTTTTCTTTTTATTCAAATAGTGTGTAGATCCAAACAAATAGCAAAGTTGAGCAAGACACTCGGGGTGCCATATGTTCCAGTAACGGCCTCTGATCAGGAAAAGATCATGGCGAGCGTGATAACTGTTATGAGGGAGTTTATTGATGTGAGGAAAGACAAGAAATGAATCTTATTTTGCTCGCCCACACGGCCTCTCTGCCGTTTTAGTCTTCAAATAAAAGCTACTTGAATACTCTTGTATTCATGTACAACTTATGGCACCTGTTTTTAGTTTATGAACTTATCTCTTTGTGAAGACTATAACTTTAAAACATCAATCTATCTAGTTTTCCATACATGGTTCTTGTCTATGCCAACACTCTTGCTTTTCAATATTTGTTTACTAAAAAGATGGAGCACTAAAAGCTAGAAAAAATACATCCGTTTTATTATAATATATGATGTTTTTACAATGTTTTTTGTTATTTAATAATAGGTGATGTTTTGACATTTCAATGTCAATTTTTACTTTATTAAAAATTGTTTAACCAATTAAATTATACATCTTTATTTATAATTGTTTGCATTTTTTTAATCTATATTTCTTAAAGTGCTTTAAGAAAAAAAAATGAATTCTCTTAGTGCTTCTTTCTTAGAAAACATAATGTATAACGAAAGAGAGTAAGTATCGTTAACTAGGGCTGAGCATTATATCCGCTAAATTCAATTCGGTTTGTTATTCGTTTCGATTCGATTCGAAAATTTCGGATATCCATAAACCTTCGAAGCAAAACAAATACTAAAAATCAATATCCATTAATATCGAAGCAAGTCACAAATATTAAAATTTTGGGAAGCTGATATCCGATCCGATCCGGCAATATATAAATACATGTATATTTTGATTATATTTAAAGTTTTAAATGTATAAAATTATATAATTATTATTCTAACATATGATTGACATATTCTATTCACACTATTACTTATATAAGAGTATTACGTAAAAGGAAGAGAAATTTTTTATAACAGTTATAACCATTTTCTTAAGTTTTTTTGTTATTATAATTGTTACCTAAGTTTAAAAATTTACAAAATATGTAGACTCACAACTTCTTTTAATTTTTATCTTATATATCATGCAAAAACATATTTTACAAAACAAATTTGTTTCGAATTTTTAAGATTATTTGTATTAATCAAAGCAGATAAGATATCCATAAGTATCCGTAAATATCTGTAAATATCTATTTATTTTCCGGATATCCGTTTTCCGAATATCCGTGTTTATCCGAATATCCGTATTTTTCCGAAGCAAAGCAAATCTAAAAATTAGATATCTGTAACATACGAAACAAATCATAAATACTTTCAAAAACTCGGATATCTGATCCCGTGCCCATGCCTATTGTTAACAAATTAAGTGGACCGCGTGTAAATGGTTACACAATTATTTGAAATCACTGTGGATGCATGCAGTACTTGGGCTCCAAGACCAACATTATTTCAAAGATCAGAGAGAGACTTCGCCTTTCTCTCTACCTGACCGGAGCTATTCAAAACGCACCGTATCAGCTATAAGCATACAAGCTTCGTTTAGTGGGCTCTAAGAGCAGCATTAACCCTGCTTCTTAAGTTGGTTCTTGAGAGGTGGGTTCCACAGTTTTAATAAAAATCGTCTCTTAATGCTTTTCTGTAAGGGGCGCTTCTAACTCGGTTTTAGCACTGTTTGCGGGCCCACTAACACGTAACGGACCGCAATTGGTTAATTTTTTTTTTTTTATGAAAAAAAATTAAAAAAAAAAATTTTCACCTAAAAACCCGTGTAAGAGGCTCTAACTAAATTGCTCATGGCGGAAAGCAGAGTTCGTAGAGTTACAAGTTTGTGAAACATCATTTCATTTGCGTGTTTGCCCTTTCTAGTTAGTTGAAAAATATCTGGTAAAGCTCATTACTTTAACCAAAGGAAAGCTATAATGATGTCTCTCTTTGTCTCGTTTTTGAGGAAACTAAGGGTTTTAATATTAAGATCCTTACCTTAATCAATATACATCTCTCTCTCTCTTTCTGTCCTGTCTAGATCTTGCGTAGATGAGAAAAATTTTGCTTCTACTGTTCGTGTAAAAATCACCATCCCAAGTTTTTGCTTTTTGACTTCTTTTAGCTCTAGAAATGGCTTCTGCTCTTCGAATCTTCTCAAGGAGAAAGATTTCACCAAAATGGTTCTGCAAGACCTCCTCCACAAGCCCTCTTGTTCTTCATCATGTCAAAGATTATACTGGACCATGCTTAACAGATTCAAGCCTTCTTCTTGCTCGTAGTTTTCACAGGCAAGTGTTCTTTGAAGATGGAAAGAAAATGTCTTTTGGTCAACCATTAGGTGCTTCTTCTGGAGTGTTTCTATGTAGACACATCTCCTCTTCTTCTTCTTGCAAACCAGAAGAATGGAGCATAAAGATTGATGCCTTCGGAGATATTGTTGAGGGACTTGTCCCTGAGAAATCTGTGGAAGCAATGTCCACTACTATAGATGGATGTAGTAGTGCTGCAGCAGTTGAAAACTTTTCTTCCCCTGTGAACTGCGTGCATTATGTGATTAATGGAATCCATGACCTTACTGGCTCCAACTTTAAAATTTATAAACACATTCTATATTTGTACTGATTTATATTAAACTCTTTTTCATGGTACATGGACATCTTTTTAATTTTTTGTCAATTAATTTAGTAAAACTTCATAATTCTCCCTAAATTGGTTAACTCCACTATAAAATCGCTATTATCTAAAAAAACAGAGACAACAAAAGTTCCAAACATCTTTGACTTTCATCTATGTTAGTGAAGGATGCAAATATGCATTAAAACAGAATTTTCAGACTTTTGATTTTTTCTCAAAATCTACGTATTAACCCCTAGGAAAATATTTAATTTTTCGGTAAATGCTCTAGATACTGAAGCCTATGATCTTTATTGTTGTTTTAAAATTTCTAAACACATTTTACATTTATATTAATGTATATTAAACTCACTTTCATGGTACATGGACATCGTTTTCATTTTCGGTCAATTAATTTAGTAAAACTTCATAATACTCCCTAAATTGAGGACTAACACTTATAAAATCGCTATTCTCTAGACAACCAAAGTTTCAAACCTCTTTGGCCTTCATCATATGTTAGCGAAGGATGTAACTATGCATTAAAACAGTATTTTCATATTTTTGAATTTTGCTCAAAATCTATGTGTTAACCCCTACAAAATATTGATTTTTTTTGGTAAATGCTCTATATACTGAAGCCTATGATCTTTAGTGTTTTTTTTTTAAATTTCTAAACACATTCTACTTTTGTATTAATGTATATTAAACTCTCTTTCATGGTACATAGACATCGTTTTAATTTTTTTGCCAATTAATTTAGTAAAACTTCATAATACTCCCTAAATTGGTGGAATAACCACTATAAAATTGTTATTTTCTAGAGAAACGGAGACAACAAAAGTTCTAAACCTCTTAGACCTTAATCATATGTTAGTGAAGAATGAAACTATGCATTAAAACAGTATTTTCATATTTTTGAATTTTTCTCAAAATCTATGTGTTCCCTACGAAAATATAGAATTTTTCGGTAAATGTTCTATATACTTGAAGCCTATGATCTTTAGTATTGTTTTAAAATTTCAAAACGCATTTTAAATTTGTATTAATGTATATTAAACTCTTTTTCATGGTACATAGGCATCGTTTTAATTTTTTGTCAATTAATTTAGTAAAACTTCATAATACATCCTAAATTGGTGGATAAACCACTATAAAATATCCATTTTCTTGAGAAACGGAGACAACAAAAGTTCCAAACCTCTTTGACCTTCATCATATGTTAGTGAAGGATGCAACTATGCATTAAAACAGTATTTTCATATTTTTGATTTTTTTTTTCAAAATCTATGTGTTAACCCCTACGAATATATTGAATTTTTCAGTAAATGCTCTATATCCTGAAGCCTATGATCTTTTGTGTTGTTTTAAAATTTCTAAACACATTATACATTTGTATTAATGTATATTAAACTACTTTTATGGTACATGAGCAACGTTTTAATTCTTTGTCATATAATTTAGTAAAACTTCATAATACTCCCTAAATTGGTGGACTAACACTTACAAAATCGCTATTCTCTAGAGAAACGGAGACAAAAAAAGTTCCAAACCTTTTTGATCTTCATCATATGTTAGCGAAGGATGCAACTATGCATTAAAACAGTATTTTCATATTTTTGATTTTTTTTTTCAAAATCTATGTGTTAACCCCTACGAATATATTGAAATTTCTGAAGCCTATGATCTTTAGTGTTGTTTTAAAATTTCTAAACATATTCTACATTTGTATTAATGTATATTAAACTCACTTTTATGGTACATGGACATCGTTTTAATTTTCTGTCAATTAATTTAGTAAAAGTTCATAATACTCCCTGAATTGGTGGACTAACACTTATAAAATTGCTATTCTCTAAAGAAACGGAAACAACAAAAGTTTCATACCTCTTTGCCTTCATCATATGTTTGCGAAGGATCCAACTATGCATTAAAACAATTTTTTCATATTTTTGAATTTTTCTCAAAATCTATGTGTTAACCCATACGAAAATATTGAATTTTCGGTAAATGCTCTATATTCTGAAGCCTATGATCTTTAGTGTTGTTTTAAAATTTCTAAATACATTATACATTTGTATTAATGTATATTAAACTCTCTTTCATGGTACATGGGCATCGTTTCAATTTTTTGTCAATTAATTTTGTAAAACTTCATAATACTCCCTAAATTGGTGGACACCACTATAAAATCGATATTTTTTAGGGAAACGGAGACAACAAAAGTTCCAAACCTTGACCTTTATCATATGTTAGTGAATGGTGCAACTATGCATTAAAACAATATTATCATATTTCTGAAATTTTCTCAAGATCTATGTTTTATAATCCCTACGAAAATATTGAATTTTTCGATAAATGTTCTATATAGTGAAGCCTATGATTTTTAGTGTTGTTTAAAATTTCTAAACACATTCTACATTTGTATTAATGTATATTAAACTCCCTTTCATGGTACATGTGCATCGTTTTGATTCTTTGTCAATTAATTTAGTAAAACTTCATAATACTCCCTAAATTGGTGGATTAACCAACTATAAAATCATTATTTTATAGAGAAATGGAGATAACAAAAGTTTCAAACCTCTTTGACCTTTATCATATGTTAGTGAATGGTGCAACTATGCATTAAAACAATATTATCATATTTCTGAAATTTTCTCAAGATCTATGTTTTATAATCCCTACGAAAATATTGAATTTTTCGATAAATGTTCTATATAGTGAAGCCTATGATTTTTAGTGTTGTTTAAAATTTCTAAACACATTCTACATTTGTATTAATGTATATTAAACTCTCTTTCATGGTATATGGACATCGTTTTATTTTTTTGTCAATTAATTTAGTAAAACTTCACAATACTCCCTAAATTGTTGGACAAACAACTATAAAATCGCTATTTTCTAGAGAAACGGAGACAACAAAATTTTCAAACCTCTTTGACGTTCATCATATGTTAGTGAAGGATGCAACTATGAATTAAAACAGTATTTTCATATTTTTGAATTTTTCTCAAAATCTGCGTGTTAACCTCTACGAAAATATTGATTTTTTTGTTAAATGCTCTATATACTGAAGCCTATTATCTTTTGTGTTGTTTTAAAATTTATAAACACATTCTACAATTGTACTAATTTATATTAAACTCTCTTTCATGGTACATGGGCATCGTTTTAATTTTTTGTCAATTAATTTAGTAAAACTTCATAATACTCCTTAAATTGGTGGACTCCACTATAAAATCGCTATTATCTAAAAAAACAGAGACAACAAAGGTTCCAAATCTCTTTGAATTTCATCTATGTTAGTGAAGGATGCAAATATGCATTAAAACAGAATTTTCAAATTTTTGAATTTTTCTCAAAATCTACGTATTAACTAACCCCCTACGAAAATATTTAATTTTTCGGTAAATGCTCTAGATACTGAAGCCTATGATCTTTATTGTTGTTTTAAAATTTCTTAACACATTTTAAATTTGTATTAATGTATATTAAACTCACTTTCATGGCACATGGACATCGTTTTAATTTTCGGTCAATTAATTTAGTAAAACTTCATAATACTCCCTAAATTGAGGACTAACACTTATAAAATCGCTATTCTCTAGACAACCAAAGTTCCAAACCTTTTTGGCCTTCATCATATGTTAGCGAATGATGCAACTATGCATTAAAACAGTATTTTCATATTTTTGAATTTTGCTCAAAATCTAAGTGTTAACCCCTACAAAATAATGAATTTTTCGGTTAATGCTCTATATACTGAAGCCTATGATTTTAAATGTTTTTTTTAAAAAAATTTCTAAATACATTCTACTTTTGTATTAATATACTGAAGCCTATGATCTTTAGTATTGTTTTAAAATTTCTAAATGCATTTTAAATTTGAATTAATGTATATTAAACTCTCTTTCATGGTACATAGGCATCGTTTTAATTTTTTGTTAATTAATTCAGTAAACCTTCATAATACTTCCTAAATTGGTGGACAAACCACTATAAAATCACTATTTTCTTGAGAAACGGAGACAACAAAAGTTCCAAACCTCTTTGACCTTCATCATATGTTAGTGAAGGATGCAACTATGCATTAAAACAGTATTTTCATATTTTTGATTTTTTTTTCAAAATCTATGTGTTAACCCCTACGAATATATAGATTTTTTTCCGGTAAATGCTCTATATACTGAAGCCTATGATCTTTTGTGTTGTTTTAAAATTTCTAAACACATTCTACATTTGTATTAATGTATATTAAATTCACTTTTATGGTACAAGAGCAATGTTTTAATTCTTTGTCCATTAATTTAGTAAAACTTCATAATACTCCCTATATTGGTGGATTAACCACTATAAAATCGATATTTTCTAAGGAAACGGAGACAACAAAAGTTTCAATAAATTGAAATTTTGAAATTTTCAATAAATGCTCTATACACTAAGCCTATGATCTTTAGTGTTGTTTTAAAATTTCTAAACACATTCTACATTTGTATTAATGTATATTAAACTCACTTTTATGGTATATGGACATCGTTTTAATTTTCTGTCAATTAATTTAGTAAAAGTTTATAATACTCCCTAAATTGATGGACTAACACTTATAAAATCGTTATTCTCTAGAGAAATGGAGACAACAAAAGTTTCATACCTCTTTAACCTTCATCATATGTTAGCAAAGGATCCAACTATGCATTAAAACAATTTTTTCATATTTTTGAAATTTTCTCAAAATCTATGTGTTAACCGATACGAAAATATTGAATTTTCGGTAAATGCTCTATATTCTGAAGCCTATGATCTTTAGTGTTGTTTTAAAATTTCTAAATAAATTATACATTTGTTTTAATGTATATTAAACTCTCTTTCATGTTTCATGGGCATCGTTTCAATTTTTTGTCAATTAATTTTGTAAAACTTCATAATACTCCCTAAATTGGTGGACAAACCACTATAAAATCGATATTTTCTAAGGAAACGGAGACAACAAAAGTTCCAAACCTCTTTGAACTTCATCATATGTTAGTGAAAGATGCAACAATGCATTAAAACAGTATTTTCATATTTTTGAAATTTTCTCAAAATCTATGTGTTAACAACCCCTATGAAAATATTTAATTTTTCGGTAAATACTCTATATACTGAGGCTTATGATCTTTAGTGTTTTTTTTTTAAATTTCTAAACACAATCTACATTTGTACTAATATATATTAAACTCCCTTTCATGGTACATGGACATCGTTTTAAATTTTTGTCAATTAATTTAGTAAAACTTCATAATACTCCCTAAATTGGTGGACTAACCAACTATAAAATCGCTATTTTCTAGAGAAACGGAGATAACAAAAGTTTCAAACCTCTTTAACCTTCATAATATGTTAGTGAAAGATGCAACTATGCATTAAAAAAAATATTATCATATTTTTGAAATTTTCTCAAGATCTATGTTTTATAACCCCTACGAAAATATTGAATTTTTCGATAAATGTTCTATATAGTAAAGCCTATGATCTTTAGTGTTGTTTGAAATTTATAAACACATTCTACATTTGTATTAATGTATATTAAACTCTCTTTCATGGTACATGAACATCGTTTTATTTTTGTTTCCATTAATTTAGTAAAACTTCATAAAACAGAATTTTCATACTTTTGAATTTTTCTCAAAATGTATGTATTAACCCCCTACGAAAATATTTAATTTTTCGGTAAATGCTCTAGATACTGAAGCCTATGATCTTTATTGTTGTTTTAAAATTTCTAAACACATTTTATATTTGTATTAATGTATATTAAACTCACATTCATGGTACATGGACATCGTTTTAATTTTCTGTCAATTAATTTAGTAAAAGTTCATAATACTCCCTGAATTGGTGGACTAACACTTATAAAATCGCTATTTCTCTAAAGAAACGGAGACAACAAAAGTTTCATACCTCTTTGCCTTCATCATATATTAGTGAAGGATGCAACTATGCATTAAAACAAAATTTTTATATTTTTGAAGAATTTTTCTCAAAATGTATGTATTAACCCCCTACGAAAATATTTAATTTTTCGGTAAATGCTCTAGATACTGAAGCCTATGATCTTTATTGTTGTTTTAAAATTTCTAAACACATTTTATATTTGTATTAATGTATATTAAACTCACATTCATGGTACATGGACATCGTTTTAATTTTTTGTCAATTAATTTAGTAAAACTTCATAATACACCTTAAATTGGTTGACTCCACTATAAAATCGTTATTATCTAAAAAATAGAGACAACAAATGTTCCAAACCTTTTTAACTTTCATCTATGTTAGTGAAAGATGCAAATATGCATTAAAACAGAATTTTCATACTTTTGAATTTTTCTCAAAATGTATGTATTAACCCCCTACGAAAATATTTAATTTTTCGGTAAATGCTCTAGATACTGAAGCCTATGATCTTTATTGTTGTTTTAAAATTTCTAAACACATTTTATATTTGTATTAATGTATATTAAACTCACATTCATGGTACATGGACATCGTTTTAATTTTTGGTCAATTAATTTAGTAAAACTTCATAATACTCCATAAATTGAGGACTAACACTTATAAAATCGCTATTCTCTAGACAACCAAAGTTCCAAACCTCTTTCGCCTTCATCATATGTTAGCGAATGATGCAACTATGCATTAAAACAATATTTTCATATTTTTGAATTTTTCTCAAAATCTAAGTGTTAACCCCTACAAAATATTGATTTTTTCGGTTAATGCTCTATATACTGAACCTATGATCTTTAGTATTTTTTTTTAAATTTCTAAACACATTATACTTTTGTATTAATGTATTAATGTATATTAAACTCTCTTTCATGGTACATAGACATCGTTTTAATTTTTTGTCAATTAATTTAGTAAAACTTTATAATACTCTCTAAATTGGTGGAATAACCACTATAAAATTGCTATTTTCTAGAGAAACGGAGACAACAAAAGTTCTAAACCTCTTTGACCTTAATAATATGTTAGTGAAGGATGATACTATGCATTAAAACAGTATTTTCATATTTATGAATTTTTCTCAAAATCTATGTGTTAACCCCTACGAAAATATAGAATTTTTCGGTAAATGCTCTATATACTGAAGCCTATGATCTTTAGTATTTTTTTTAAATTTCTAAACGCATTTTAAATTTGAATAAATGTATATTAAACTCTCTTTCATGGTACATATGCATCATTTTATTTTTTGATCAATTAATTTAGTAAAACTTCATAATACTTCCTAAATTGGTGGACAAACCACTATAAACTCTCTATTTGCTTGAGAAACGGAGACAACAAAAGTTTCAAACCTCTTTGACCTTCATCATATGTTAGTGAAGGATGCAACTATGCATTAAAACAGTATTTTCATATTTTTGAATTTTTTTTTTCAAAATCTATGTGTTAACCCCTACGAATATATTGATTTTTTCGGTAAATGCTCTATATACTGAAGCCTATGATCTTTTGTGTTGTTTTAAAATTTCTAAACACATTCTACATTTGGATTAATGTATATTAAACTCACTTTTATGGTACAAGAGCAACGTTTTAATTATTTGTCAATTAATTTAGTAAAACTTCATAATACTCCTTAAATTGGTGGATTAACTATTATAAAATCGCTATTTTCTAGAGAAACGGAGACAACAAAAGTTAGGAACTTTGAAAAAAATTTAAAAATATGAAAATTTTGAAAAAATTGGGGTTAACACATAGATTTTGAATAAAATTGGGGTTAACACATAGATTTTGAAAAAAATTTAAAAATATGAAAATTTTGTTTTAATGCATAGTTGCATCCTTAACTAACATATTATGAAGGCCAAAGAGGTTAGGAACTTTTGTTGTCTCCGTTTCTCTAGAAAATAGCGATTTTATAGTGGTTAATCCACCAATTTAGGGAGAATTATGAAGTTTTACAAAATAAATGGACAAAAAATTCAAACGATACCCGTGTATCATGAAAGTGAGTTTAATATATATTAATACTAATGTAAAATGTGCTTAGAGAATTTAAAACAACATTAAAGATCATAGGTTCAGTATATAAAGTATTTACCGAAAAATTCAATATTTTCAAATTTCAATCTTAACTCATAGATTTTGAGAAAAATAAAAAAAATATTAAAATTTTGTTTTAACACACAGTTGCATCCTTCACTAACATATGATGAAGGTCAAAGAGGTTTGGAACTTTTGTTGTCTCCGTTTGTCTAGAAAATAGTGATTTTATAGTGATTAATCCACCAATTTAGGGAGTATTACGAAACTTTATTAAATTAATTGACAAAAAAATAAAACGATGCTCATGCATAAATTCAATATTTTCGTAGGGGTTTTTAACTCATAGATTTTGAGAAAAATTAAAAAAATATTAAATTTTTTTTTTAACACACAGTTGCATCCTTAACTAACATATGATGAAGGTCAAAGAGGTTTGGAACTTTTTTTGTCTCCGTTTTTCTAGAAAATAGTGATTTTATAGTGATTAATCCACCAATTTAGGGAGTATTACGAAACTTTACAAAATTAATTGACAAAAAAAATGAAACGATGCTCATGCATCATGAAAGAGAGTTTAATATACATTAATACAAATGTAGAATGTGTTTAGAAAATTTAAAAGACCACTCAAGATCATAGACTTCAGTATATAGAGTATTTACCGAAAAATTCAATATTTTCGTAACACATAGATTTTGAAAAAAATTCAAAAAATGAAATTTTTGTTTTAATGCATAGTTGCATCCTTCACTAACATATTATGAAGGTCAAAGAGGTTTGGAACTTTTGTTGTCTCCGTTTCTCTAGAAAATAGCGATTTTATAGTGGTTAATCTACCAATTTAGGGAGTATTATGAAGTTTTACTAAATTAATGGACAAAAAATTCAAACGATACCTGTGTATCATGAAAGTGAGTTTAATATACATTAATAATAATGTAAAATGTGCTTAGAAAATTTGAAACAACACTAAAGATCATAGGCTTCAGTATATAAAATATTTACCAAAAAATTCAATATTTTCAAAGGGGGTTAACACATAGATTTTGAAAAAAATTCAAAAAAATGAAAATTCCGTTTTAATGCATAGTTGCATCCTTCATTAACATATTATGAAGGTCAACGAGGTATGAAACTTTTGTTGTCTCCGCTTTTCTAAAGAATAGAGATTTTATAGTGGTTAGTTCACCAATTTAGGGAATATTATAAAGTTTACAGAATTAATTGAAAAAAAAATAAAACGATACCAATGTATCATGAAAGAAAGTTTAATACACACTAATACAAATGTAGAATGTAGAATGTGTTTAGAAAATTTAAAACAACACTAAAGATCATAGACTTAAGTATATAGAGTATTTACCGAGAAATTCAATATTTTCGTAGGGGTTTTTAACTCATAGATTTTGAGAAAAATTAAAAAAATATTAAATTTTTTTTTTAACACACAGTTGCATCCTTAACTAACATATGATGAAGGTCAAAGAGGTTTGGAACTTTTTTTGTCTCCGTTTTTCTAGAAAATAGTGATTTTATAGTGATTAATCCACCAATTTAGGGAGTATTACGAAACTTTACAAAATTAATTGACAAAAAAAATAAAACGATGCTCATGCATCATGAAAGAGAGTGTAATATACATTAATACAAATGTAGAATGTGTTTAGAAAATTTAAAATAATACTAAAGATCATAGACTTCAGTATATATAGTATTTACCGAAAACTTCAATATTTTCGTAGGGGGTTATTAACACATATATTTTGTAAAAAATTCAAAAATATGAAAATTCTGTTTTAATGCATAGTTGCATCCTTCACTAACATATGATGAAGGGCAAAGAGGTTTGAAACTTTTGTTGTCTTCGTTTCTGTAGAAAATAGCGATTTTATAGTGGTTAATCCACCAATTTAGGGAGTATTATGAAGTTTTACAAAATTAATTGACAAAAAAATTCAAACGATGCTCATGTATCATGAAAGAGAGTTTAATATACATTAATACAAAAGTAGAATGTGTTTAGAAAATTTAAAACAACACTAAAGATCATAGACTTTAGTCCTACCAAAAAAAAAAAAGATCATAGACTTTAGTATATAGAGTATTTACCGAAAAATTCAA
>NC_027751.1:1005749-1006066 GCF_000695525.1 Brassica oleracea var. oleracea
TGTTTTAATGCATAGTTGCATCCTTCACTAACATATGACGAATGAAAAAGAAGTTTGAAACCTTTTTTTTCTCCGTTTTTCTAGAGAATAGCTATTTTATAGTGGTTAGTTCACCAATTTAGAGAATATTATAATGTTTACAGAATTAATTGAAAAAAAAATTAAAACGATACCAATGTATCATGAAAGAAAGTTTAATACACACTAATACAAATGTATAATGTAGAATGTGTTTAGAAAATTTTAAAGACCACTCAAGATCATAGACTTCAGTATATAGAGTATTTACCGAGAAATTCAATATTTTCGTAGATTAG
>NC_027751.1:1006136-1009190 GCF_000695525.1 Brassica oleracea var. oleracea
AAAATAGCGATTTTATAGTGGTTAATCCACCAATTTAGGGAGTATTATGAAGTTTTACAAAATTAATGTACAAAAAATTCAAACGATACCCGTGTATCATGAAAGTGAGTTTAATATACATTAATACTAATGTAAAATGTGCTTAGAGAATTTGAAACAACACTAAAGATCATAGGCTTCAGTATATAAAGTATTTACCAAAAAATTCAATATTTTCAAAGGGGGTTAGGTTAACACATAGATTTTGAAAAAAATTCAAAAAAATGAAAATTCCGTTTTAATGCATAGTTGCATCCTTCATTAACATATTATGAAGGAGGTCAACGAGGTTTGGAACTTTTGTTGTCTCCGTTTTTCTAAAGAATAGCGATTTTATAATGGTTAGTTCACCAATTTAGGGAATATTATAAAGTTTACAGAATTTATTGAAACAAAAATTAAAGCGATACCAATGTATCATGAAAGAGAGTTTAATACACATTAATACAAATGTATAATGTGTTTAGAAAATTTAAAACAACACTAAAGATCATAGACTTAAGTATATAGAGTACTTACCGAAAAATTCAATATTTTCGTAGGGGGTTAACTCATAGATTTTGAGAAAAAATTAAAAAAATATTAAAAGTTTGTTTTAACACACAGTTGCATCCTTCATTAACATATGATGAAGGTCAAAGAGGTTTGGAACTATTGTTGTCTCTTTTTTCTAGAAAATAGTGATTTTATAGTGATTAATCAACCAATTTATGGAGTATTACGAAACTCTACTAAATTAATTGACAAAAAAATAAAACGATGCTCATGCATCATGAAATAGAGTTTAATATACATTAATACAAATGTAGAATGTGTTTAGAAAATTTAAAACAACACTAAAGATCATAGACTTAAGTATATAGAGTACTTACCGAAAAATTCAATATTTTCGTAGGGGGTTAACTCATAGATTTTGAGAAAAAATTAAAAAAATATTAAAAGTTTGTTTTAACACACAGTTGCATCCTTCATTAACATATGATGAAGGTCAAAGAGGTTTGGAACTATTGTTGTCTCTTTTTTCTAGAAAATAGTGATTTTATAGTGATTAATCAACCAATTTATGGAGTATTACGAAACTCTACTAAATTAATTGACAAAAAAATAAAACGATGCTCATGCATCATGAAATAGAGTTTAATATACATTAATACAAATGTAGAATGTGTTTAGAAAATTTAAAACAACACTAAAGATCATAGACTTCAGTATATAGAGTATTTACCGAAAACTTCAATATTTTCGTAGTGGTTAACACATAGATTTTGAAAAAATTAAAAAATATGAAAATTCTGTTTTAATGCATAGTTGCATCCTTCACTAACATATTACGATGGTCAAAGAGTTTTGGAACTTTTGTTGTCTCCGTTTTTCTAGAGAATAGCGATTTTATAGTGGTTAGTTCACCAATTTAGGGAATATTATAAAGTTTACAAATTAATTGACAAAAAATTAAAATGATACCAATGTATTTTGAAAGAGAGTTTAATACACATTAATACAAATGTAGAATGTGTTTAGAAAATTTAAAACAACACTAAAGATCATAGACTTAAGTATATAGAGTATTACAGAAAAATTCAATATTTTCATAGGACTCATAGATTTTGAGAAAAATTAAAAAATATTTAAATTTTGTTTTAACACACAGTTGCATCCTTCACTAACATATGATGAAGGTCAAAGGGGTTTGGAACCTTTTGTTTTCTCCGTTTTCAAGAAAATAGCGATTTTACAGTGGTTAGTTCACCTATTTAGGGAGTATTATGAAGTTTAACAAAATTAATTGACAAAAAATTAAAACGATACCCATGTATCATGAAAGAGAGTTTAATATACATTAATAAAAATGTAGAATGTGTTTAGAAAATTTAAAACAACACTAAAGATCATAGACTTCAGTATATAGAGTATTTACCGAAAAAATCAATATTTTCGTAGGGACACATAGATTTTGGAAAAATTTCAAAAAAATGAAAATACTGTTTTAATGAATAGTTGCATCTTTCACTAACATATGATGAAGGTCGAAGAGGTTTGAAACCCTTGTTGTCTCCATTTTTCTAGAGATTAACGATTTTATAGTGGTTAGTTCACTAATTTAGGGAGTATTATGAAGTTTTACTAAATTAATTGACAAAAAATTAAAATGATGCTCATGCATCATGAAAAAGAGTTTAATATACATTAATACAAATGTAGAATGTTTTTAGAAAATTTAAAACAACACTAAAGATCATAGACTTCAGTATATAGAGTATTTACCGAAAAATTCAATATTTTCGTAAGGATTAACACATAGATTTTGAAAAAAATTAAAAAATATGAAAATTTTGTTTTAATGCATAGTTGCATACTTCAATAACATACTATGAAGGTCAAAGAGGTTTGCAACTTTTTTGTCTCCGTTTCTCTAAAAAATAGCGATTTTATAGTGGTTAATCCACCAATTTAGGGAGTATTATGAAGTTTTACAAAATTAATTGACAAAAAAATCAAACGATGCTCATGTATTATGAAAGAGAGTTTAATATACATTAATAAAAATGTAGAATGTGTTTATAAAATTTAAAACAACATTAAAGATCATAGACTTAGTATATAGAGTATTTACCGAAAAATTCAATATTTTCGTAAGGATTAACACATAGATTTTGAAAAAAATTAAAAAATATGAAAATTTTGTTTTAATGCATAGTTGCATACTTCAATAACATACTATGAAGGTCAAAGAGGTTTGCAACTTTTTTGTCTCCGTTTCTCTAAAAAATAGCGATTTTATAGTGGTTAATCCACCAATTTAGGGAGTATTATGAAGTTTTACAAAATTAATTGACAAAAAAATCAAACGATGCTCATGTATTATGAAAGAGAGTTTAATATACATTAATAAAAATGTAGAATGTGTTTATAAAATTTAAAACAACATTAAAGATCATAGACTTAGTATATAGAGTATTTACCGAAAAATTCAATATTTTCGTAGGGGTGTTAACACATAGATTTTGAAAAAAT
>NC_027751.1:1009281-1010195 GCF_000695525.1 Brassica oleracea var. oleracea
AAAATAGCGATTTTATAGTGGTTAATCCACCAATTTAGGGAGTATTATGAAGTTTTACAAAATTAATGTACAAAAAATTCAAACGATACCCGTGTATCATGAAAGTGAGTTTAATATACATTAATACTAATGTAAAATATGCTTAGAGAATTTGAAACAACACTAAAGATCATAGGCTTCAGTATATAATGTATTTACCGAAAAATCAATATTTTCAAAGGGGGTTAACACATAGATTTTGAAAAAAATTCAAAAAAATGAAAATTCTGCTTTAATGCATAGTTGCATCCTTCATTAACATATTATGAAGGTCAAAGAGGTTTGGAACTTTTTTTGTCTCCGTTTTTCTAGAGAATAGCGATTTTATAGTGGTTAGTTCACCAATTTAGGGAATATTATAAAGTTTACAGAATTAATTGAAAAAAAATTAAAACGATACCAATGTATCATGAAAGAGAGTTTAATACACATTAATACAAATGTAGAATGTGTTTAGAAAATTTAAAACAACACTAAAGATCATAGACTTTAGTATATAGAGTATTTACCGAAAAATTTAATATTTTCGTAGGAACACATAGATTTTGAAAAAAAATTCAAAAATATGAAAAATACTGTTTTAAGGCATAGTTGCATCTTTCACTAACATATGATGAAGGTCAAATAGGTTTAAAACCTTTGTTGTCTCCGTTTTTCTAGAGATTAACGATTTTATAGTGGTTAGTTCACTAATTTAGGGAGTATTATGACGTTTTACTAAATTAATTGACAAAAAATTAAAACGATACCAATGTATCATGAAAGAGAGTTTAATATACATTAATACAAATGTAGAATGTGTTTAGAAAATTTAAAACAACACTAAAGATCATAGACTTCAGTATATAGAGTATTTTCGTAGATTTTGAATTTTT
>NC_027751.1:1015293-1015702 GCF_000695525.1 Brassica oleracea var. oleracea
ATTTTATAGTGGTTAATCCACCAATTTAGGGAGTATTATGAAGTTTTACAAAATTAATGGACAAAAAATTCAAACAATACCCATGTATCATTAAAGTGAGTTTAATATACATTAATACTAATGTAAAATGTGCTTAGAGAATTAAAAAAAACACTAAAGATCATAGGCTTCAGTATATAAAGTATTTACCGAAAAAATCAATATTTTCAAAGGGGTTAACACATAGATTTTGAAAAAAAATCTAAAAAATGAAAATTATGTTTTAATGCATAGTTGCATCCTTCACTAACATATTATGAAGGTCAAAGAGGTTTGGAACTTTTGTTGTCTCCGTTTTCCTAGAGAATAGCGATTTTATAGTGGTTAGTTCACCAATTTAGGGAATATTATAAAGTTTACAGAATTAATC
>NC_027751.1:1015782-1018630 GCF_000695525.1 Brassica oleracea var. oleracea
AATTTAAAACAACACTAAAGATCATAGACTTAAGTATATAGAGTATTACAGAAAAATTCAATATTTTCATAGGGGTTAACTCATAGATTTTGAGAAAAAATTAAAAAATATTTAAATTTTGTTTTAACACACAGTTGCATCCTTCACTAACATATGATGAAGGTCAAAGAGGTTTGGAACCTTTTGTTGTCTCCGTTTTTCAAGAGAATAGCGATATTAAAGTGGTTAGTTCACCTATTTTGGGAGTATTATGAAGTTTTACAAAATTAATTGACAAAAAATTAAAACAATACCCATGTATCATGAAAGAGAGTTTAATATACATTAATACAAATATAGAATGGGTTTAGATAATTTAAAACAACACTAAAGATCATAGACTTCAGTATATAGAGTATTTACCGAAAAAATCAATATTTTCGTAGGGACACATAGATTTTGGAAAAAAATCAAAAATATGAAAATACTGTTTTAATGCATAGTTGCATCTTTCACTAACATATGATCAAGGTCAAAGAGGTTTAAAACCCTTGTTGTTTCCGTTTTTCTAGAGATTAACGATTTTATAGTGGTTAGTTCACTAATTTAGGGAGTATTATGAAGTTTTACTAAATTAATTGACAAAAAATTAAAACGATGCTCATGCATCATGAAAGAGAGTTTAATATACATTAATACAAATGTAGAATGTGTTTAGAAAATTTAAAACAACACTAAAGATCATAGACTTCAGTATATAGAGTATTTACCGAAAAATTCAATATTTTCGTAGGGATTACACATAGATTTTGAAAAAAATTACAAAATATGAAAATTTTGTTTTAATGCATAGTTGCATACTTAAATAACATATTATGAATGTCAAAGAGGTTTGGAACTTTTGTTGTCTCCGTTTTTCTAGAAAATAGCGATTTTATAGTGGTTAATCCACCAATTTAGGGAGTATTATGAAGTTTTACAAAATTAATGGACAAAAAATTCAAACGATACCCATGTATCATTAAAGTGAGTTTAATATACATTAATACTAATGTAAAATGTTCTTAAAGAATTTAAAACAACACTAAAGATCATAGGCTTCAGTATATAAAGTATTTACCGAAAAATTCAATATTTTCAAAGGGGTTAACACATAGATTTTGAAAAAAAATTCAAAAAAATGAAAATTCTGTTTTAATGCATAGTTTCATCCTTCACTAACATATTATGAAGATCAAAGAGGTTTGGAACTTTTGTTGTCTCCGTTTTTCTAGAGAATAGCGATTTTATAGTGGTTAGTTCACCAATTTAGGGAATATTATAAAGTTTACAGAATTAATTGACAAAAAATTAAAACGATACCGATGTATTATGAAAGAGAGTTTTATACACATTAATACAAATGTAGAATGTGTTTAGAAAATTTAAAACAACACTAATGGTCATAGACTTAAGTATATAGAGTATTACAGAAAAAATTAATATTTTCATAGGGAACTCATAGATTTTGAGAAAAATTAAAAAATATTTAAATTTTGTTTTAACACACAGTTTCATCCTTCACTAACATATGATGAAGGTCAAAGAGGTTTAGAACCTTTTGTTGTCTCCGTTTTTCAAGAGAATAGCGATTTTACAGTGGTTAGTTCACCTATTTAGGGAGTATTACGAAGTTTTACAAAATTAATTGACAAAAAATTAAAACAATACCCATGTATCATGAAAGAGAGTTTAATATACATTAATACAAATGTAGAATGTGTTTATAAAATTTAAACCAACACTAAAGATCATAGACTTCAGTATATATAGTATTTACCGAAAAAATCAATATTTTCGTAGGGACACATAGATTTTGAAAAAATTAAAAAGTATGAAAATTTTGTTTTAATGCATAGTTGCATCTTTCACTAACATATGATGAAGGTCAAAGAGGTTTGAAAACCCTTGTTGTCTCAGTTTTTCAAGAGATTGACGATTTTATAGTGGTTAGTTCACTAATTTAGGGAGTATTATGAAGTTTTACTAAATTAATTCACAAAAAATTAAAACGATGCTCATGCATCATGAAAGAGAGTTTAATATACATTAATACAAATGTAGAATGTGTTTAGAAAATTTAAAACAACATTAAAGTTCACTTCAGTATATAGAGTATTTACCTAAAAAATTAATATTTTCGTAGGGGTGTGTTAACACATAGATTTTGTAAAAATTTCAAAAATATGAAAATACTGTTTTAAGCCATAGTTACATCCTTCACTAACATATGATGAAGGTCAAAGAGGTATGGAGCTTGTTGTCTCCATTTTTCTAGAGATTAACGATTTTATAGTGGTTAGTTCACTAATTTAGGGAGTATTATGAAGTTTTACAAAATTAATGGACAAAAAATTCAAACGATACCCATGTATCATTAAAGTGAGTTTAATATACATTAATACTAATGTAAAATGTGCTTATAGAATTTAAAACAACACTAAAGATCATAGGCTTCAGTATATAAAGTATTTACCGAAAAATTCAATATTTTCTAGAGAAAAATTTAAATTTTGAGAAAAATTAAAAAATATTTAAATTTTGTTTTAACACACAGTTGCATCCTTCACTAACATATGATGAAGGTCAAAGGGGGTTGGAACCTTTTGTTGTCTCCATTTTCAAGAAAATATCGATTTTACAGTGGTTAGTTCACCTATTTAGGGAGTATTATGAAGTTTTACAAAATTAATTGACAAAAAATTAAAACGATACCCATGTATCATGAAAGAGAGTTTAATATACATTAATACAAATGTAGAATGTGTTTATAAAATTTAACAAACACTAAAGATCATAGACTTCAGTATATAGAGTATTTACCGAAAAA
>NC_027751.1:1018730-1020751 GCF_000695525.1 Brassica oleracea var. oleracea
ATAGCGATTTTATAGTGGTTAATCCACCAATTTAGGGAATATTATGATGTTTTACAAAATTAATTGACAAAGAAATTCAAAAGATGCCAACGTATCATGAAAGAGAGTTTAATACACATTAATACAAATGTAGAATGTGTTTAGAAAATTTAAAACAACACTAAAGATCATAGACTTCAGTATATAGTGTATTTACCGAAAAATTCAATATTTTCGTAGGGACACATAGATTTTGGAAAAAATTTAAAAATATGAAAATACTGTTTTAATGCATATTTGCATCTATCACTAACATATGATGAAGGTCAAAGAGGTTTGAAACCCTTGTTGTCTCCGTTTTTCTAGAGATTAACGAATTTATAGTGGTTAGTTCACTTATTTAGGGAGTATTATGAAGTTTTACTAAATTAGTTGACAAAAAATTAAAACGATGCTCATGCATCATGAAAGAGAGTTTAATATACATTAATACAAATGTATAATGTATTTATAAAATTTAAATCAACACTAAAGATCATAGACTTCAGTATATAGAGTATTTACCGAAAACTTCAATATTTTCGTTGGGGTTAACACGTAGATTTTGAAAAAAATTCAAAAATATGAAAATTCTGTTTTAATGCATAGTTGCATCCTTCACTAACATATGATGAAGGGTAAAGAGGTTTAATTTTATAGTGGTTAATCCATCAATTTAATGAGTATTATGAAGTTTTATAAAATTAATTGACAAAAAATTCAAACGATGCTCATGTATCATGAAAGAGAGTTTAATATACATTAATACAAATGTATAATGTGTTTAGACAATTTAAAACAACACTAAAGATCATAGACTTCAGTATATAGAGTATTTACCGAAAAATTCAATATTTTCGTACGGGTGTTAACACATAGATTTTGAAAATTTTTCAAAAATATGAAAATACTGTTTTAATTCATAGTTGCATCCTTCACTAACATATGATGAAGGTCAAAGAGGTTTGAAACTTTTTTTGTCTCCGTTTTTCAAGATAATAGCGATTTTATAGTGGTTAGTTCACCTATTTAGGGAATATTATGAAGTTGTACAAAATTAATTGACAAAAAATTAAAACGATGCTCATGCATCATTAAAGGGAGTTTAATATACACTAATACAAATATATAATGTGTTTAGAAAATTTAAAACAACACTAAAGATCATAGACTTCAGTATATAGAGTATTTACCGAAAAAATCAATATTTTCGTAGGGGTTAATGCATAGATTTTGAAAAAAATTCCAAAAACTGAAAATTCTGTTTTAATGCATAGTTGCATCCTTCACTAACATATTATGAAGGTCAAAGAGGTTTGGAACTTTTGTTGTCTCCGTTTTTCTAGAGAATAGCGATTTTATAGTGGTTAGTTCACCAATTTAGGGAATATTATAAAGTTTACATAATTAATTGACAAAAAATTAAAACGATACCAATGTTTCATGAAATAGAGTTTAATACACACTAATACAAATGTAAAAATGTGTTTAGAAAATTTAAAACAACACTAAAGATCATAGACTTCAGTATATAGAGTATTTACCGAAAAAATCAATATTTTCGTAGGGGTTAATGCATAGATTTTGAAAAAAATTCCAAAAACTGAAAATTCTGTTTTAATGCATAGTTGCATCCTTCACTAACATATGATGAAGGTCAAAGAGGTTTGAAACTTTTGTTGTCTCCGTTTTTCAAGATAATAGCGGTTTTATAGTGGTTAGTTCACCTATTTAGGGAATATTATGAAGTTGTACAAAATTAATTGACAAAAAATTAAAACGATGCTCATGCATCATTAAAGGGAGTTTAATATACACTAATACAAATATATAATGTGTTTAGAAAATTTAAAACAACACTAAAGATCATAGACTTCAGTATATAGAGTATTTACCGAAAAATTCAATATTTTCGTAGGGGTTAATGCATAGATTTTGAGAAAAATTAAAAAAAAATATTAAAATTTTGTTTTAACACACAGTTGCATCCTTCACTAACATAT
>NC_027751.1:1020957-1022559 GCF_000695525.1 Brassica oleracea var. oleracea
AAAATATAGAGTATTTACCGAAAAATTCAATATTTTCGTAGGGGTTAAATCACATAGATTTTGAAAATTTTTCAAAAATATGAAAATACTGTTTTAATTCATAGTTGCATCCTTCACTAACATATTATGAAGGTCAAAGAGGTTTGGAACTTTTGTTGTCTCCGTTTTTCTAGAGAATAGCGATTTTATAGTGGTTAGTTCACCAATTTAGGGAATATTATAAAGTTTACATAATTAATTGACAAAAAATTAAAACGATACATAAAAACTAATGTAAAATTTGCTTAGAGAATTTAAAACAACACTAAAGATCATAGACTTCAGTATATAGAGTATTTACCGAAAACTTCAATATATTCGTAGGGGTTAACACATAAATTTTGAAAAAAATTGAAAAATATGAAAATTATGTTTTAATGCATAGTTGCATCCTTCACTAACATATGATGAAGGGCAAAGAGGTTTGGAACTTTTGTTGTCTCCATTTCTCTAGAAAATAGCTATTTTATAGTGGTTAATCCACCAATTTAGGTAGTATTATGAAGTTTTACAAAATTAATTGACAAAAAAATTCAAACGATGCTCATGTATCATGAAAGAGAGTTTAATATACATTAATACAAAATTAGAATTTGTTTAGAAAATTTAAAACAACACTAAAGATCATAGACTTCAGTATATTTATTTTCAAAGGGAATTAACACATAGATTTTGAAAAAAATTCAAAAAAATGAAAATTCTATTTTAATGCATAGTTACATCCTTCACTAACATATTATGAAGGTCAAAGAGGTTTGGAACTTTTGTTGTCTCCGTTTTTCTAGAGAATAGCAATTTTATAGTGGTTAGTTCAACAATTTAGGGAATATTATAAAGTTTACATAATTAATTGAAAAAAAAAACGATATCAATGTATCATGAAAGAGAGTTTAATACACATTACTACAAATGTAGAATGTGTTTAGAAAATTTAAAACAACACTAAAGATCATAGACTTAAGTATATAGAGTATTTACCGAAGAATTCAATATTTTCGTAGGGGTTAACTCATAGATTTTGAGAAAAATTAAAAAAATATTAAAAAAAAAATTTAACACACAGTTGCATCCTTCACTAACATATGATGAAGGTCAAAGAGGTTTGAAACTTTTGATGTCTCCGTTTTTCTAGAAAATAGTGATTTTATAGTGATTAATCCACCAATTTAGGGAGTATTACGAAACTTTACTAAATTAATTGACAAAAAAAAATAAACGATGCTCATGCATCATGAAAGAGAGTTTAATATATATTAATACAAAATTAAAATGTGTTTAGAAAATTTAAAACAACACTAAAGATCATAGACTTCAGTATATAGAGTATTTATCGAAAACTTCAATATTTTCGTAGGGGTTAACACATAGATTTTGAAAAAAAAATCAAAAATATGAAAATTCTGTTTTAATGCATAGTTGCATCCTTCACTAACATATGATGAAGGGCAAAGAGGTTTAAACTTTTGTTGTCTCCGTTTATCTAGAAAATAGCGATTTTATTGTGGTTAATCCACCAATTTAGGGAGTATTACGAAACTTTACTAAATTAATTGACAAAAAAAA
>NC_027751.1:1022697-1023751 GCF_000695525.1 Brassica oleracea var. oleracea
GGTTAACACATAGATTTTGAAAAAAATTTAAAAATATGAAAATTTTATTTTAATGCATAGTTGTATCCTTCACTAACATATTATGTAGGTCAAAGAGGTTTGGAATTTTTGTTGTCTCCATTTCTCTAGAAAATAGCGATTTTATAGTGGTTAATCCACCAATTTAGGGAGTATTATGAAGTTTTACTAAATTAATGGACAAAAAATTCAAACGATACTCGTGTATCATGAAAGTGAGTTTAATATACATTAATACTAATGTGAAATGTGCTTAGAGAATTTAAAACAACACTAAAGATCATAGACTTCAGTATATAGTGTATTTACCGAAAAATTCAATATTTTCAAAGGGCTTAACACATAGATTTTGAAAAAAAATCAAAAAAATGAAAATTCTGTTTTAATGCATAGTTGCATCCTTCACTACCATATTATGAAGTTCAAATATGTTTGGAACTTTTTTTGTCTCCGTTTTTCTAGAGAATAACAATTTTATAGTGGTTAGTTCACCAATTTAGGGAATATTATAAATTTTACAAAATTAATTGAAAAAAAAAATAAAACGATACCAATGTATCATGAAAGAGAGTTTAATACACATTAATACAAATGTAGAATGTGTTTAGAAAATTTAAAACAACACTAAAGATCATAGACTTAAGTATATAGAGTATTTACCGAAAACTTCAATATTTTCGTAGGGGTTAACACATAGATTTTTTGAAAAAAATTCAAAAATATTAAAATTTTGTTTTAACACACAGTATCATCCTTCACTAACATATGATGAAGGGCAAAGAGGTTTAAACTTTTGTTGTCTCCGTTTATCTAGAAAATAGCGATTTTATTGTGGTTAATCCACCAATTTAGGGAGTATTATGAAGTTTTACAAAATTAGTTGACAAAAAAATTCAAAAGATGCTCACGTATCATGAAAGAGAGTTTAATATACATTAATACAAAAGTAGAATGTGCTTAAAAAAAAAACACTAAAGATCATAGACTTAGTATATAGAGTATTTACCGAAAAATTCAATATTTTCGTAGGGGTTAA
>NC_027751.1:1023840-1024294 GCF_000695525.1 Brassica oleracea var. oleracea
GGGTTAACACATAGATTTTGAAAAAAAAAAGTAAAACATGAAAATTTTGTTTTAATGGATAGTTTCATCCTTCACTAACATATTATGAAGGTCAAAGAGGTTTGGAACATTTGTTGTCTCCGTTTCTCTAGAAAATAGCAATTTTATAGTGGTTAATCCACCAATTTAGGGAGTATTATGAAGTTTTACTAAATTAATGGACAAAAAATTCAAACGATACCCATGTATCATGAAAGTGAGTTTAATATACATAAAAACTAATGTAAATTTTGCTTAGAGAATTTAAAACAACACTAAAGATCATAGGCTTCAGTATATAAAGTATTTACCAAAAAATTCAATATTTTCAAAGAGGGTTAACACATAGATTTTGAAAAAAAAAAAATATGAAAATTTTGTTTTAATGGATAGTTGCATCCTTCACTAACATATTATGGAGGTCAAAGAGGTTTGG
>NC_027751.1:1024442-1025501 GCF_000695525.1 Brassica oleracea var. oleracea
TGCTTAGAGAATTTAAAACAACACTAAAGATCATAGGCTTCAGTATATAAAGTATTTACCGAAAAATTCAATATTTTCGTAGGGGTTAACTCATAGCTTTTGAGAAAAATTAAAAAATATTAAAATTTTGTTTTAACACACAGTTGCATCCTTCACTAACATATGATGAAGGTCAAAGAGGTTTGGAACTTTTTTTGTCTCCGTTTTTCTAGAAAATAGTGATTTTATAGTGATTAATCCACCAATTTAGAGAGTATTACGAAACTTTGCTAAATTAGTTGACAAAAAAAATAAAACGATGCTCATGCATCACGAAAAAGAGTTTAATATGCATTAATACAAATGTAGAATGTGTTTAGAAAATTTAAAACAACACTAAAGATCATAGACTTCAGTATATAGAGTATTTACCGAAAACTTCAATATTTTCGTAGGGGTTATAACACATAGATTTTGAAAAAAATTCAAAAATATTAAAATTTTGTTTTAACACACAGTATCATCCTTCACTAACATATGATGAAGGTCAAAGAGGTTTGAAACTTTTGCTGTCTCCGTTTTTCTAGAAAATAGTGATTTTATAGTGATTAATCCACCAATTTAGGGAGTATTACGAAACTTTACTAAATTAATTGACAAAAAAAATAAACGATGCTCATGCATCATGAAAGAGAGTTTAATATACATTAATACAAATGTAGAATGTGTTTAGAAAATTTGAAACAACAATAAAGATCATAGACTTCAGTATATAGAGTATTTATCGAAAACTTCAATATTTTCGTAGGGGTTAACACATATTTTTTGAGAAAAGTTTAAATATATGAAAATACTGTTTTAATGCATAGTTGCATCCTTCACTAACTTATGACGAGGGTCAAAGAGGTGAAAAGAGGTTTGATACTTTTGTTGTCTCCGTTTATCTAGAAAATAGCGATTTTATTGTGGTTAATCCACCAATTTAATGAGTATTATGAAGTTTTACAAAATTAGTTGACAAAAAAATTCAAAAGATGCTCACGTATCATGAAAGAGAGTTTAATATACATTAATACAAAA
>NC_027751.1:1027042-1042237 GCF_000695525.1 Brassica oleracea var. oleracea
AGAGTTTAATATACATTAATACAAATGTAGAATATGTTTAGAAATTTTAAAACAACACTAAAGATCATAGACTTCAGTATATAGAGTATTTACCGAAAGCTTCAATATTTTCGTAGGGGTTAACACATAGATTTTGAAAAAAAATCAAAAATATGAAAATTATGTTTTAATGCATAGTTGCATCCTTCACTAACATATGATGAAGGGCAAAGATATGAAAATTAATGCATAGTTGCATCCTTCACTAACATAGTTGTAACCACAAAAATATGAAAATTATGTTTTAATGCATAGTTGAGCCATGATACGCTTGTCTTTAGGTCTGATGACCTGGCTGGTGCATCTCCTCTCACCATGGCTCGTCCTGCTCGATCCTATCTAGGATCAGGGACACTACATATGCAACTATGCATTAAAGCAATATTTTTATATTTTTGAATTTTTCTCAAAATCGCTATTTTCATATGTGTAGAATTTTTCTCGAAAATATTGATTTTTCGGTAAATGTCCTATAGACTGAAGCCTATGATCTTTAGTGTCGTTTTAAAATTTCAAAACAAATTCTACATTTTTATTAATGTATATTAAACTCTCTTTCATTGTACATGGGCATCTTTTTAATTTTTTGTCAATTAATTTAGTAAAACTTCATAATACTCCCTAAATTGGTGGACTAACCACTATAAAATCGCTATTTCCTTGAGAAACGGAGACAACAAAAGTTCCAAACCTCTTTTACCTTCATCATATGTTAGTGAAGGATGCAACTATGTATTAAACAGTATTTTCATATTTTTGAATTTTTCTCAAACTCTATGTGTTAACAACGCCTACGAAAATATAGCTTTTTTGGGTAAATGCTCTATATACTGAAGCCTATGATCTTTAGTGTTGTTTTAAAATTTCTAAACACATTCTACATTTGTATTAATGTATATTAAACTCTTTTTCATAGTACATGGACATCGTTTTAATTTTTTGTCAAATAATTTAGTAAAACTTCATAATACTCCCTAAATTTGTGGATAAACCACTATAAAATCGTTTTTTCTAGGGAAACGGAGATAACAAAAGTTCCAAACCTTTTTGACCTTAATCATATGTTAGTGAAGGATGCAACTATGCATTAAAATAGTATTTTCATATTTTTGAAATTATCTCAAAATCTAGGTGTTAACCCTTACGAAAATATTGAATTTTTCGGTAAATGCTCTACATACTGAAGCCTATGATCTTTAGTGTTGTTTTAAAATTTCTAAACAGATTATATATTTGTATTAATGTATATTAAACTCCATTTCATGGTACATGAGCATTTTTTTAATTTTTTGTCAATTAATTTAGTAAAACTTCATAATACTTCGTAAATTGGTGGACAAACCACTATAAAATCGCTATTTTCTTGAGAAACGGAGACAACAAAATTTCCAAACCTCTTTGACCTTCATCATAGGATAGTGAAAGATGCAACTATGCATTAAAACAGTATTTTCATATTTTTGAATTTTTCTCAAAATCTATGTGTTTAACCCCTACGGAAATATTGAATTTTTCGGTAAATGCTCTATATACGGAGGCTTATGATCTTTAATGTTTTTTTAATTTCTAAACACATTCTACATTTTTATTAATATATATTAAACTCTCTTTCATGGTACATTGGCATCGTTTTAATTTTTTCTCAGTCAATTTAGTAAAACTTCATAATACTTCCTAAATTGGTAGATTAACCACTATAAAATCGATATTTTCTAGTAAAACGGAGATAACAAAAGTTCCAAACATCTTTGAACTTCATCATATGTTAGTGAAAGATGAAACTATGCATTAAAACAGTATTTTCATATTTTTGAATTTTTCCCAAAATCTATGTGTAATCCCCCTATGAAAATATTGAATTTTTTGGTAAATGCTCTATATACTGAAGCTTATAATCTTTAGTATTGTTTTAAAATTTCTAAACACATTCTACATTTGTATTAATGTATATTAAACTCTCTTTCATGTTACATGGGCATAGTTTTAATTTTTTGTCAATTAATTTAGTAAAACTTCATAATACTCTCTAAATTGGTAGACTAACCACTATAAAATCATTATTCTCTAGAAAAACGGAGACAACAAATGTTCGAAACTTCTTTGACCTTCATCATATGTTAGTGAAGGATGCAACTATGCATTAAAACAGAATTTTCATATATTTTATATTTTCTCAAAATCTATGTGTTTAACCCCTACGAAATATTGAATTTTTCAGTAAATGCTTTACATACTGAAGCCTATGATCTTTAGTGTTGTTTTAAAACTTATAAAAAAATCATATATTTGTATTAATGTATATTAAACTCTCTTTCATTGTACATGACCATCGTTTTAATTTTTTATCAATTAATTTAGTAAAACTTCATAATACTCCCAAAATTAGTGGACTAACCACTATAAAATCGTTATTTTCTAGAGAAACGGAGACAACAAAAGTTCCAAACCTCTTTGACCTTCACAAAATGTTAGTGAAGGATGCAACTATGCATTAAAACAGTATTTTCGTAATTTTGAATTTTTCTCAAAATCTATGTGTCTCTACGAAAATATTGTATTTTTCGGTGTATGCTCTATATACTGAAGCCTATAATCTTTAGTGTTGTTTTAAAACTTCTAAACATATTCTACATTTGTATTAATGTATATTAAACATTTTTCATGGTACATGGGCATCGTTTTAATTTTTTGTCAATTAATTTAGTAAAACTTCATAATACTCCCTAAATTGGTGGGCTAACCAATATAAAATCGTTATTTTCTTGAGAAACCAAGACAACAAAAATTCCAAACCTTTTTGAACTTCATCATATGTTAGTGAATGATGAAACTATGCATTAAAACAGTATTTTCATATTTTTGAATTTTTCTCAAAATCTATGTGTTAACTAACCCCTACGAAAATATTGAATTTTTTGGTAAACGCTCTATATGCTGAAGCTTATGATCTTTAGTGTTGTTTTAATTTTGACATGTTTTTGATAGGCCACCGCCATAAGCTGGACAAATATTTTATCCTGAATGAAGGATCTCCCTTGGTTTTGCATTTTCTTCATTGTGGTCCAAGCTGCATTTAAATATGAACCGGTAATGCTATGATCTCAGAGCCTTGGTCTTTTACCATTGCCTTGAATCCTGTGGTGCGTCTCAGTTTTATGTTATTTGGTTTTTTGCAGGCAGTCTACATTTACTTGATTACGGATAGAATATCTCTATACATATTATCCATGTGTAAGTCCCTCTTCTCTTCTCTTTCTCACACTGTCTTTCTTGTTCAATCTAAAACACTAGACTCTTTTCTTTGCACTCAAATAGCTTGTAGAGATAAGCAGGTCGCAAAGTTGAGAAAGGCATTGGGGATGCCATATGATCCTGCAGTAACGGCCTCTGAGCAGCAAAGGATCATGGCGAGAGTGATAAGTGCTATGACAACAATTGACGTGGTGAAGAAGAAAGACAACAAATGAATCTTCTTTTGCTCTCTTACACGGCCTTTCTGCCTTTTCAGTCTTCAAATAAAAGCTACTTGAATACTCTATGTATTCATATTACAACTTATGGTACCTGTTTTTAGTTTCTGAACCTATCTCTTAGTGAAGACTTGACTTTAAAACAGCAGCCTCTCTAGATTTCCATGCATGGTTCTTGTCTATGTCAACACTATATATTGGGGCCTTGTTTTGCAATATTTGTTTATTAAAAAATGGAGCCCTAAAAGCTAAAGAAAAAAAATATTGTTAACAAATTAAATGGACCATGTGCAAAATGTTACACAATTATTTGAAATCACTTTGGAAGGCAGAACTTGGCTCCAAGGATAGACATTCTTTACTTCTATATGAACATAACAAAGGCCAGAGGGAGAGAGACTTGGCATTTCTCTCTGCCTGACAGCCGGAGCTATCTAAAACGCACCGTATCAGCTATAAGCATACAAGCTTCGTTTAGTGGGCCTTAGTATTGGGCTTTATTGCCCAACTAAAGTGCTCATGCATTATACAAATAGTCATAACTACCTAAAAACGGCAACTACTTTACAAACTTGGCGGAAAGCAGAGTTCGTAGAGTTACAAGTTTGTGAAACATGCGGGCTTGTCCTGTCCCTCTAGTTTAGTTGAAACAAATCTGGTTGAAGCTCATTACTTTAACCAATGGAAGCTATAAATGATGTGTCTCTTTGTCTCGTTTTTTGAGGGAACTTAGGTTTTTAATATTAAGCTCCTTACCTTAATCAATATACATCTCCATCTCTCTCTGTTCTGTCTAGATCTTGCTTAGATGAGAGACATTTTGCTTCTACTGTTCGTGTAAGAATCACCACCTCGCCGTTCTAGAAATGGCTTGTGCTCTTCGTAGCTTCTCAAGGAGAAATCTTTCACCAAAATGGTTCAGCAAGATCTCCTCCACAAGCCCCCCCTCTTGTTCTTCACCATATCAAAGATTATACTGAACCCAGTTTAACGGAATCAAGTCTTCTGGTTCCTATGCTTCATAGGCAAGTTTTCTTTAAAGATAGAAAGAAAATGTCTTTTGCTCAACCAGTATGTTCTCCTGGAGTATTGCTATGTAGACACATCTCTTCATCCAGCAAACCAGAAGAATGGAGCGTAGATGCCTTAGGAGATATTGTTGAGGGACTTGTCCCTAAGAAGTCTGTGGAAGCAATGTCCACTACTATAGATGGATGTAGTGCTGCATTCGAAAGCTTATACTCCCCTCTGAACTGCGTGCATTATGTGATTAATGGAATCCATGACCTTACCGGCTGCAACTGGTATCTCTATTTGACTATATTTGGTTGGTTTTTATGTTTGTTACTGTTTGATGATTTACTTACAGTGGTTTGGTTTGGTTTGGTCACTACTCTTGTATGTATATATAGGTCGATGTCCGTTGTTCTTACGGCTTTACTGGCGAGTGGACTCATGTGGCCAGTCTGTATGCGGATTCAAAGACAAGTTTGGGAGTTAAAAGTTAGTTTCTTTACTTGTGTGCTTGCTTTCTCATTTTTTGCTTTTGAAACCTTTACACAATTCTTTCGTAAATTAGATTTTGCGTATGAGCATTCAGAAAGCGAGGAGAGTGATGCAGACATGTGATCCTAAATCTCTGTCTAAACATAAAAAATGGGAAGCAGAGTGTACACATAAGTGAGTTTCCTTACACAACAGTGTGTTGTCTTATGTCTCAAAATAATGAATGTTTCTCTTTGACTTTCTCTCTCTTGTGGTTCAATTATTTACATCAGATTTGGAGAATGTTACAAGTCTTATCTGCCACTAAGCCTTCTTAATCTACTCATCTTCATCAATGGGGTAAAAAGAAAAGAAAATGATTTTTTGTACATATTTTCACTCTTGTCTAGTAACTCACTGTCTATCTTTTAAAACAGATCAATACCATGGCTAAGAAAATCCCAGGGTTCACTGATCTTTCAACTCTAGACAGTTTCTACATGTTACCTCTAATGACAGGCTTAACTTTCTGGTTCACATCTAAGGTCTGAAAGGCAAACTGTGAGAAACATACATATGGTTTGACTGAAACATAATCCAAGCCAACTTTGACATGTCCGTTTTTTGATAGGTCCCCACCATAAGCCTGACAAAAAATTTATCCAGAATGAAGGAACTCCCTTTGTATTGCATTGTCTTCATTGTGGTCCAAGCTGCATATAAATATGAACCGGTATTGCTATGCTATCAGAGCTTTGATCTTTTACCATTTGTCTTGAATCATGTGGCTAGTCTCAGTTTTATGTTTTTTTTTTTGGCAGGCAGTGTACTTTTACGTGATCACATATAAAATCTCTCTATGCACATTAACCTGGAGTAAGTCCATCTTCTCTTTCTCAAACTGCTTTTCTTGTTCAGTCTAAAACACTAAACTCTTTTCCTTTTTACTCAAGTAGTGTGTAGATCTAAGCAGATAGCAAAGCTGAGCAAAAGGATAATGGCGAGAGTGATAAGTGTTATGAGGGAGTTTATTGACGTGGTGAAGAAGAAAGACAAGAACTGAATCTTCTTTTGCTCTCACACGGTTTCTCTGCCTTAGGCTTCAAATCAAAGCTACTTGACTACTCTGTATTCATGTACAACTTTTTTTATATATTCTGAACCTATCTCTTGGTGCAGACTTGACTTTAAAACAGCAATCTATCCAGTTTTCCATGCATGGTTCTTGTCTATGCCAACACAATATATATTGAGCCCTAAATGCTAACAAAAACATAGATAACAAATTAAATGGACCATTTGCTAATAAATGCTTTGTGGGCACAATTAAAAAAAAAAAACTGTTTACGTAATTATTTGAAATCACTACGGACATTCTTTATTTCTATATGTACACAAGATTAGGTTTCATCCATAGGAAACTCAGGATCAGCTGGTTTCTGAGGCAATAAAGATAGCATATGAGGAAGCATAGAGTTGCGTGCTGCTGCATTCGCCCTTACATTCCTCAGAGCATGAGAAGCAAACCTAGACGCATAAATCGCAGCACCTAAGTTAAGTTTATTGCCTCCTGAATCATCGGTCTGAAGAGTATTTTCTAGTCTTTCTTCTTCTTCACGTAAAGCCCTTGAGAGCTTCTTTCTACAATATCTCTTCCATGCTGCTTGTATAAAACATGCTGCCCATGTTCGCCACTGCACTGAGTGATACCTGGTAAAAGAAGAAAAAAATCATTGCCCAAAAGACAACAAGAGTTATTTAGGGGATACATTGAACTAAACTTGACAAACAAGTTACAAGGTAGGTTAAAAAATATTTAGGGTTAGGTTGCTTTTTTGAATAGGGAAGTCTTGCCTGAACATGTGCCGTAGTTGCTTGCTATTGATGCGACGATACTGAGTAGCAACAAATTTGAGATCATCAGCTGAGAGAACAAAGCCTTCGACTTCTGTCTGAGCTTGAACGGTGCTAGTAGAGATAGGGAAGTGAGAAGTGTTTGGATCTAGTGCCCATGTGAGAAGATCTCCACAGAATTGACCAACACCCAAGCTAACCGAATTGAAGAATCCGCTTTTGCCGCCATAAGTGGTTGTGCTAGTTAACTTTCCTCTCATTATAAACACCATATCCTCAAGTGGTTCACCTTCACGCACAATGTAACTGTTCTCCGTGTAGAGAGCCGGTTTCAAACGTGCACAAAGTGCGTCTAGTAACCGATCATCCATAGCTTTAAACCACGGCACCTGAAAATAAAAGAAGTTGGCCATAAGTGGATTGGTCCAAATCTATTATATAGTATTCATGGCTCCTCAAAACTCCTGATATAGAAGCTTATATTCTCACAACGTGAACCAATTAAGGTTTATATGTTTACCGTTTTGAGCATATTCAAGCAAAGATGGCGTTTAATGTCCTTTCTGAGATCTTTTGGAAGACTGGAGAGAAGAACTTCTTCCTCAACTCCTCTGGTTTCTTGCCATTTATACTGTTCGTATTTACGTACACGTTTTCTCAGATCGTCTGGTAACATACGGTGAGACATCCATTGCTCTGCATCTCTCCTTTTCACCCTCATTTCCTCAACTCTTACCGTAGTTGATTGCAAATATTTCTACAAAAAAATTTAAGAAAACATTTTTAGAATATTAATTCACTGTTTCATTGCTTGATGTCTCTGCTGACTCCTTAACCAAAAAGACAAGAGCAAGATGTGTAAAATTTTCTCATGTTAATCAGACATGGTCTGATAGAATTAGAGTTATTTTTCGAAACAACTCTATTTCCCTCCAAACCTTAATAAATGGGTAGTCCACAAAAAAAATGTTTTGCTTGATGCTCAAAGAAGAGTTACCTGCATGTTTCCTATGAGAAGAGCAAACAAAACTAGTCCAGAGATACAAATGATGACCGCGAAAATGATCTCTCCTTCAAAGGCACTTGTCTTCAAGTTTTGGCCCAGAGCACTATTCACAAAAGAGAAACAAGATTTGTATATCTATGAGTAACACTAAGAAGTTGTTAGCACATACCTATAGCAGGACCAACTTTTGCTTGTAAAACAAAAAAGTGCATATATATTCTAGTCTACAATGTCGTTATTATAACGTTATGAAATTCACTAGAGAGAAACGTAGATGAGAGTATAAGTGTTACAAACCTAAGGTTGCGAAGACCCCACCAGAAACAATAGAAAAACTTCTTAGGGAAGTCCATTGACTCCACGACTCCAGACTGCAATGCCTCAGCGAATATACCGAAGTTGAAAACAGTCGAGTTTTTAATCTCCTCTGGGTCCATCAACGGGCAAGAACCTATTAAATACTGGCTATTGTCTTCCCCACCCGAACAGTATAAGTACGCATGAATGCAACCTTTTATCTTAGCACATGTTTCACGCCAACATCTATCTTTCCTTTCAATCGATATCAAGTACCAAAAAGATCCAAAGACATGGCTAGCTAACATGTAGAGGAATAGGTTTAGAGCAGCTCCAGCCCATGCAGTCTCAGTTACCAAACCGGACGTTCTTGTTACTTCTTTAAAAAGCGGATAGATTCGTGCAATCCTTGGAACATACTGACAAAATATTACCCATTTCAGTAGCTCTTTTGTTACCAGTGACGCAGGTCGACCCATCGATGGAACAACAGCTAGAACAACTACCTATAAAAGCAATGAAAGTTTTAGATTCAACCAACATCTTGAAGTAAGATTTGAGAAAGTAGCTGTACCTGAGGAATAGGGAGAATAGAAAGAACATCGATTATAAAGTATGACTTGAGGTATCTCACAGCGATTTTTTTATAACTCTGAACAAGCTCTCCTCTTCCAAAACCACGAGAAGAAGGAGCAATGAAGCCAGTATTAAACTGAAACAACATGTGAACCACATAGAAAGCGTCGATGAAAGTGCGGAAAACACAAGCCACTGCCTCGAGTTTCTTGTCTAGTTTAAGACAGAATCTGCCTGGATCCACCACGGGGATGAAGAAAAACAGAGGATCAAATGCTAACGCTACAACACAAAGGAGCAAGAAAATCTTGTTCCAGTTTTGAAGATAAGAGTCGTTAGGGTTCATCACTCGTATTATCTTTTTCTTGTTCTCATTCTTCTTTTGAGAATGAAACGTTAATGGCTGCTGCTTAAAGTTTCTGATCTTCTCTGAGCCTTTCTCAAAACTACGTCTAACTGTTTTTTTAATAACAGAAGTTACTGAAGGTCTGTTCCAAGAATCTTCATTTTCAGTAAACCTGTTACAGAAAAAAAAAATTAAATCAAGATTACTACATATTAACTCTTAATTAACAAGACTAACAACAAATCCAACTGATACATACTTTACAAACGTGTTTCTTTTGAGATTCATCATCTCCATCTACTCTTGTCTTCTTCAAAAGATTCTCAAACCTGTGAAAATAAAAATAAAAAAATATTATCCATTTTTCTTTGATTATTACCCCGTTTTGAAACTCCAGTAACTAATAAAGACCCAGTAAAATAAACAGAGTAATTTGACCAAAAGAAAGAAACTCCAAGACAGAAGCAAGCAAACCTTGATTTAAGAGGAGGGATCTATAGTGTTTATTCACCAAATTGATGTGGTTCTTGGAGGATGATCTTAAAGATTAGCCGACAGAAATATTAAAAAAGGAAGAAGGATTACATCTATTTCCTGAAATGGAAGGAAGTAAAGAGAAGGGGTTGAAGGATAATGATGTTCTAATTTAGTCGAGGTGATGATGATATAGTAGTACTAGTTTGAGTTTATGCAGAGTTATACATTGTTTGAAAACTAAAGAGATGATGAAGATACGAGTCTGGATGTCGAACACAGAAATGACAGAGGTATATAATAGTAATAAATGTAGGAAAATGAAAAGATGAGATGACTTTTGACGAAGACTCAGTCAGTCAACCCCCAAAAACAAAAATAAAAAAATAACAAAACAATTCCAAATTGGCTTTTTCTTGAGACGAATAAGGGTATTCCTACTTCTAGAGCAAATTAATATCATATCTATATATAGTATGATCATTATTTACGTAGTTATTGTTTGGATGTTGTACACACACCAACTCATCATTTCTGGACGTACAACACACACTCATGAGCCATGATGAAGAATGACTATAGTAGTACTCTAATTTTCTATTTTGTTTATTGCATTCTGTGGATATTTTTGTTATGCATTTTCAGTCTTGGTCGTGGGATTAATTTTATGAACACTGTATCTGAATTCTTGAAGCCACAGACGTTGATTAGTTTAGTCTATACATATATTCCAAGAAAGAATCAATTATTTTAAAACCTCAGGGTTTGAGGTTTAGTACACTTGAGGAGACTTTTCAATCTTTTTTGGGGTAAGTAAGACGTCATTTTCTCCTCTAAAAAAAACAAAACTAGTAAAGAGGAAAGAGATGAGATACTCAGTGATGCGTAGTTGCATACTAAATTGCATTATGAACGGTCCACAGGAAAATGGAGGAAATTGAGATAGATAACTGTGACATATTAATATTATACAATGATATTGGTCTCTAGTCTCTACAATGCTTACTCATTCTCAAAATAAAAAAAGGTGCAAATACAACTTAAAAAGCTGACCACTACTAACCAATTAATCTTTTAGTCTAATTTATTAGCCTTCAACAGAGATCATGAAACCCCTATGATTCATTTTTGGAGGTTTTCTATAATATGCTTGAAACGCCATGAACCAGTAACACCTTCCTTGGTTGGTTGCTTCCTGTTGATCAGATATCATGGCTTGATTAAGACTTGAGATTACAGTAACTAAGGCTTGTCTTCATCTGACTGAGGACATGAAGGCCCTGGGATCGAATCCACAAAGAACTCCTCTACACAATACAGTGGGGGAAACGAACAAGATTGGTTAGTGAATGATCATATAAAATGAAAGAAACATATTTAGATTTGATGTGTTATTACCTATGTCCTCTTGTTCCGGAGAATCAAGTAAAATCTCTGAATCAGATGGAAGAAATGGGGAACCAGGATAGTTTCCTAACGCCCCTAAGTCTGAAAATTACAAGATCTCCATTAATCAGACACTAAACATCAATACAGCTACTTGCATTAACTATGTTTCTATAGAAAGAACATATACATACCTCCAAGATTTGACAAATCAGCTGTGAGATCAGAGAGGCTAAAGTTCCAAGGAATCTGATCAAAAGGCCTCAGATTGTCTCTGGAATTACCAGCTCCTCCATCTGGTCCAAGCTGCAACCCAACTGAAGTCCCCACATCAGATGTGAAAGCAGAATCAAGAGCTGACGTGTCCATCCCCATCCCTGACATGTCTGAAGCAGCAAAAGGGAAGTGTCCACTCGACGCCACGGAAGCTGGACTCACCGGCATCTCCGACACTGATGACATGCCATTGTTTGGTGGAATCATTGGAGGAGTTGGATCAGCCGCAGTTGTATCTATCACCATACTACACAACAATGAAGAATCAGTAAAAAGACTTTGCTAAGACTAAGTTAATCTCTAACTGGAAACTTGGGTTCTTACTCATTCCCTGAGTTCATCCTCATTGGTTGGAAGTTCCCAGGGGCAGGGACTCCATTAACCACGTGGCAGCTTGACATTCCCATTGCATCAATATGAGGATGGCCTGGAACATGCATTTGAGGATGTTGTAGTACTGGGTATCCCATTGGCATGTTGTTAACTGCGCTACAAACCTCTAGTGTTAAATAACAGTGAAACACAAATACTCCCTCCTACGATTTCATATTAAGTGTTGTTTTAACTTTTAAATTTTGTTTATCGTTTTACATTTCCAATGCATATTTTAAACAATTTTTCCAAATTTTACTCTTATTTTTAGTTCACTAATTAATGAAACCAAACAAAAAATTATATTAAATAGGAGTAAAACAGATCTTAATTCGTGTGCAACAACCTTAAAGGCTCTCATTAAGAGAGAGAGAAGGAGTAATAAAAAGATGTTTGTGAGTGATAGAAGTGAGTCAGACTTACCAGGGGCCATAGGATGAATCCCATTCTGCATTGGGACCAATGGAACTTTAGGATGAACAGGATACTTCATGAGGTGATACTGGTGCTCAAGCAAATGATTAAACACAATGATCTGCTTCTTCAGTTTCAGTCTAATATAATAAGCTCTGAAAAAATCTGCATTCTCTTCTTCCAGTTTCTGCCATACTAAAGTTGTGAAACCAGGGTCAATTCTTGCACGGGTCAAGAGGGTCTTCACCACCTCATCTCTGTTCATGTACAGCTGAAGACATCTCTCGATCAAATTTTGGACCTACACAAGAAGAAGATCACATGAACAGACACACACACACACAAATATGTATAAGCAAAGGAAGGTGAGCCAAAGTTTCACTTACGAGTTCAATATCTTGCCTTGAAACTTTCCTACCGTCATTACTTGAGGCAGAGACAGAACCAGAGTCTTGTATAGGAGCTTCTAATGACTGGTTGTTCTTCTGTTCGCCTTGGGACTCATGTGAAACTTGTGTAGAGGACTGCATCTCCTGTGTGCTCTGCAAATCCCAATAAAACCTTTCTCTTAATCCAAAGTATGTTTACAAATGCTGAAGTAGCTAGCTACAACCTTTCATTACAGTCAACTTTCTTTATATGTTGGTCCAACTTCCTATCTATGTAAGCATTGACCTAATCCTGAGATTTTATTACTGTTTAGAGACATAAAAATAAGCTTTCAATTGGGAAACATCTCAAAAAAAAAAAGGAAAGAGCAAAATAGAGAAAGTTGCAAAACTATCTCACAGTTTTCAACAGAGTAAGACAGAGAAAACACTATAACAAGAAGAAGAAAAAAGTTTGTAGACGAACCTGACCGTTCTTCATTAGAGTTGAATATAAACTATTCAGTAACTAACAACTATTCTCCTTAACAATGTTCCATCTGGACAAGCATGTTCCTGATGTATGTTTGACCAAAATACAAAACCTGTATTGACATAAACTGTTTTAGTTAAATGTCAACATGTAAGAAAAGAATGATTAGAAAAATAAAGCATGAAAAGGTGAGTTCTTTAACATTGTTTAATAGTAATCTAGATGCCACTTAGGCACACCAACGCAACCTTCAGTAACAACTATTCTCTTTAACTGGGCACGAATGTTTCTAATGGGTTTTGGCAAAATATAAACCTGGACTGATATAAACTGCATAGTTAATTCGTTATCTTATAAAAGAATGATTAAAAAACGCATCTTTGAAACTGCTAATGATAAGGAGCATGGAAAAAAGTGAGTGATTAAGCATTGTTTAATAGGAATCTAGATACCCACACACTAAAGAATCTTAAGTAAATAATAAAATAATTCATACAGCTAATTGGCTTCAAACTACAAGTACACACAAAAACAAAAAAGTCTCTTGCTTTTGGAATCATCAACTCTAATAAAAAACGAAACTTTACTATTCAGACAGCTAATCTAAAACTCTAGTAGATTGTTACCACTTCTGCAAAGACAAAAGCATGATGCTCAACGAATCTAAGAAACCAAACAGATCTATCAGGAATTGCTCACTATCTCAAAAGTTTTGTTTTTTTTTTCCTTATTTTGATAGCTAAGACAACAAGTCTATAAACAAAGAAACACGACCAAAAGATTATCCGACAAGAACCGAAGTCTTCTCCTCACCTTAATTTTCAGACCGAACTCAAACCAAAATGGTAACACTTCCGACAGAGGTTTTCTCGACGAGTTTTTATGGGGACTACGAACAAGTTCTCTCGAAGATTGAGAGGATATAACGAAATCTGAACCAGATTTTGAAAGAGGAGTCGGTGAAGTTCGTTTCAAGTAAAGATCTGGGCGTTTTTTTTCCGAGAGGGAGAAGAAGATAAAAAGAACAAGAGATAGCAAGAGGTTTCGCTACTACGCCATTACAGATAATAAGCTGAACTCAACAACCCTCAAGGAGAAGAAGGAGGCAGGGAAGCAGTAGAACAAGAAGAGAACCGCGAGAGAGAAAGGGAAAAGAGAATCTCACCATAATTAATTTCATTTATAGTCTTTATTAGTTACCACTTACGACCCACTAATTACTACATTGTCTTTTTAACTTTTTACTAGCTTTAAATAGTCAGTGAAAAAAATAAAATTACTAGAAGAAAAAATTACGGCTTCTTAGTAGTAGCTTGGCTCGGCTTCACTGGCGAGAGAGATTGTAATTATAAATTTACTGTTGTAACGCTGCTTATGATTTTTTTTTCCGTGTAAATTAGCATATGAATTATATAAGAAAACAAATTATTGTTTGTAACGCTGAAAGTAGCCAATACTCTTCACAGAAGGCAGTGTGTCTCACAATACTCGAGATAGTTTTTTATAAAATGATGCATCTAAGTTATTTATTTTGTTATAATGTTTAAAAATGCATCTATTCCAGTTAAGTTTATACGGTACAAGAAATGTAATATGTATAACAGCTAGTGAAAGGTAATTGCTAAGTTGTTGGTGAGGTGGTGGATGTTACGAGATGGCATGGACCTCCCCCCACTGTACTACTCTCAGTCTCCGGGAATAGCATCTCTTTCTTTCTCTGTTTTTATTGTATATCTCTTTAGGACCACTTTTTATTATTTTTTGTAATTTTCTAACAAGAAAATGTTGAAAGAATCAGAAGAAATATCATACCATACACAAGATCTCTTGATTGCGAGCTTATGGCATTATTTTTTTTCTTTTTTGTTTGTAAATGATATACAGACATGCATGTCCACGTTATGTTAATTTTTCCTAGTGACTTATATAATTCTGCTTGAATAGTCGTCTTCACCTATGTTTTTATGTCATTATACATATCACAATACTAAAAGGCAAATATAGGAAAATCAAACCAATGAGAGAATAGAAGTTACCACGACATAAATATAAGACAGTTACCACTAAGCCATTGAAACTTTTTTGGACACATATACAAAAATCACTAAGTATGTAATCACAAACTCTTATGTACAGTTACAATAATATGAATTCAACTTTCAAGACTCCGATACTTTGTTTTGTAAAAAAAAAGTAAGTGACTAAGCTAATATATTCTTTGAAAGTGTGAGAACATTGATAAATACGAAAAAACATAGATTTTTGTTTTTGTGACAAAGTTAAGAATTTTGCAAAAGTAAGTTTAACTTATAAATTTTCGTGACAAATATGAAAAAGCA